>NC_091306.1:30299165-30581665 GCF_038502225.1 Cherax quadricarinatus | reverse complement strand
TCCCTCCTCCTCCTCCTCCCTCCTCCCTCCCTCCTCCCTCCCTCCCTCCCTCCCTCCTCCCTCCTCCCTCCTGCCTCCTCCTCCTCCCTCCTAGGTTCCAGGCTACCGCCATAAAGTGGAACACACTTTTTTCCCCCTTATAAATGCATACATATACTAGATAACAAGTTTACACTAACATATATTAAGTTAGCAATAGAACTGAGCATCAAAAAACAATAAAAAAGTACAATACACACATAGTGCACTCATTACTTACCTTAAAATATTTATAGTCTTAATCTAGGGCGAGATGAGTAGTATTTATCGTAAGAAATCAAGTGTGGTATATATGGTAGTCAGCCAAGCTAACATACCAGGCCACCCCACCTACACATAATATTCTATTACATTTAAGCAACCCAGAGCGATAAAATGCATATACAGTTTACTCATTACTTACCTTAAAATATTTGTAGTCTTAATCTAGGGTGAGATGAGTAGTATTTATCGTAAGAAATCAAGTGTGGTATGTATGGTAGTCAGCCGGGCTACCATACCAGGCCAACCCACCCACACATATATTCTATGATATTTAAGCATCCCAGAGCAATAAAATGCATATACAGTTCACTCATTACTTACCTTAAAATATTTGTAGTCTTAATGTAGGGTCAGGAGTGAGTAAACGAGATAAAACTAATAAATGAGAGAGAGAGCGAGTCAGTACATGAGGGAGGATAGGCGCAGAGTTATGTAAACAAACCAGGCGAATAAGTTTTGTAAAGTGTACACGTCTGGTTTGTGTACAAGTTACATTGTGTACAAGTTGTCTCTACATTGATACGGTAGAATAAATAAAGAAGAATACTCCCCTTCTCATGTAACACCATTTTTAGAAGAAATGACGCTCTGAGTGAAGGCAATGGAAATAAGTCACTCTGTCTGACGTTTTTGGGTTATCCTAAGTTCTCTACACATATGCTGTTATGTATGATAATCTATGTAACTGTATTTGTGTACAGTGGACCCTCGCCTAACGAACGCATCACATAACGTTAAATCCGCCTAGCGATACATTTTAACGCAAAAATTTTGCCTTGGCTAGCGCTAAAAAACTTACTCAACGCGATTCGTTCGAGACGCGTCCACGTGCAGCCTGAGCCCGCCTCACTTGTTCCGTGGGTGCCAATATTTACAAGCCAGCCACCGCGGTCACTTCCAAGCATACAATCGGAACTTTTCATATTATCACAGCCTTTTTAGTGATTGCACCTCCAAAATAATTCACCATGGGCCCCAAGAAAGCTTCTAGTGCCAACCCTACAGCAAAAAGAGTGAGAATTACTATGGATATGAAGAAAGAGATCATTGCTAAGTATGAAAGTGTCTCCGAGCTAGCCAGGTTGTACACAAAACCCCAATCAACCATCGCTACTATTGTGGCCAAGAGAACGGCAATCAAAGAAGCTGTTTTTGCCAAAGGTGCAACTTTGTTTTCGAAACAGAGATCGCAAGTGATAGAAGATGTTGAGAGACTGTTATTGGTGTGGATAAATGAAAAACAGATAGCAGGAGATAGCATCTCTCAAGCGATCATATGCGAAAAGGCTAGGAAGTTGCATGACGATTTAATTAGAAAAATGCCTGCAACTAGTGATGATGTGAGTGAATTTAAGGCCAGCAAAGGTTGGTTTGAGAGATTTAAGAATCGTAGTGGCATACATAGTGTGATAAAACATGGTGAGGCTGCCAGTTTGGACCACAAAGCGGCTGAAAAATATGTGCAGGAATTCAAGGAGTACATAGACAGTGAAGGACTGAAACTGAACAAGTGTTTAATTGTGACGAAACAGGCCTGTTTTGGAAGAAAATGCCAAACAGGACGTATATTACTCAGGAGGAAAAGGCACTCCCAGGACATAAGCCTATGAAAGATAGACTTACTCTGTTGATGTGTGCCAATGCTAGTGGTGATTGCAAAGTGAAGCCTTTATTGGTGTATCACTCTGAAACTCCCAGAGTGTTCAGGAAAAACAATGTCCTCAAGGCTAATTTGTGTGTGCTGTGGAGGGCAAATAGTAAGGCATGGGTCACTAGGGACTTTTTCTATGACCGGTTACACCATGCATTTGCCCCCACTGTGAAAAATTACCTAATTGAAAAGAAATTAGACCTTAAGTGCCTCTTGGTATTAGACAATGCTCCTGGTCATTCTTCAGACATGGCAGAGCGACTTTCTGCGGAAATGAGCTTCATTAAGGTCAAGTTTTTGCCTCCTAATACCACTCCTCTCCTGCAGCCCATGGACCAGCAGGTCATTTCCAACTTCAAGAAACTGTACACAAAAGCTATGTTCGAAAGGTGCTTTGTAGTGACCTCAGAAACTCGGTTGACTCTAAGAGAGTTTTGGAGAGATCACTTTAGCATCCTCAATTGTGTAAACATTATAGGTAAGGCTTGGGAGGAAGTGACTAAGAGGACCTTGAACTCTGCTTGGAAGAAACTGTGGCCAGAATGTGTAGACAAAAGGGATTTTGAAGGGTTTGAGGCTAACCCTGGGAATCCTATGCCAGTTGAGGAATCCATTGTGGCATTGGGGAAGTCCTTGGGGTTGGAGGTTAGTGGGGAGGATGTGGAAGAGTTGGTGGAGGAGGACAATGAAGAACTAACCACTGATGAGCTGCTAGATCATCTTCAACAGCAAGAGGCCACACCTGAGGAAACTGCTTCGGAGGAGGGGATAGAGAAATTGAGGAATATACACAAATAACTCGCACATAAAAGAGAGAAGCTTACGACGTTTCGATCCGACTTGGACCATTGACAAAGTCACACTAACCAGAAGTGGAGCAGGACAGCTATATATAGGCAGGAAGAGGTGGTGGTAGTAGTAGTAGTAGTAGTACAAGAATGGTATATAATACCGACAAGATGAAATTAAGACACATGCGCAACATTCCCGGCATCCTTTCATAGACGTTCGCCATCCAGCCAGCCACTGGATGGCGAAACGTCCACAACAAATACAACCAGATGCCACACATATGTCTTAATTTCATCAGTAGTTGTAGTAGCAGTAGTAGTAGAAGAGGTAGTAGTAGTGGTAGTGGTAGAAGTGGGAAATAAGGAGGACGAGCCAGTCAATTACAAAGGAAGGGGAGCACTGCAAAAGAGCTAGGTGCCCACTGAGGGAGAGCAAGCGCACAGAGGTGCGTGAAAGGGGAAGTGGGAAATAAATGAAGAAGGAACAGAAACACGAGACAGAAGAGAGAAAGACAACCCAGAGGAGAAAAGGAAAGAGGAAAGGGGAAGAGGGAGAAGAAGAAGAAGAAAAAGAAAAAAAGAAAAAAAAAAAAAATTGGAGTCAGGTTAAGTCACGGGTGTTCTGAAGTTTGGAGCATTTTGCAATGTAGTGGGAGAGGAAGGCATCTACAGAGACGAAGCCAAGGCTAAGGTTCATACAAGGAAAGTTGTGTATTAGAGAGGATTCAACTAGACGGCGACTGTTCGAGTTGGTAGTAGGGAAGACAGTTTTAGCAGAAGACCAGTCAATAGGATGGCTATGATCTCTGACGTGACAGAAAAGAGCATTGTTAGTGTCGGCAAGTCTAACACTATTTTTGTGCTCCTTAAGTCTGTCAGAAAGAGATCGACCAGTTTCTCCTAAGTATTGAAGAGGGCAGGAGGAGCAAGAAATAGAGTAGACACCAGGAACATCTGTAGAGGGAGGAGAGGTATGAACGAGATTAGTGCGAAGAGTGTTAGTCTGGCGGAAGGTAAGCTTGATGTCTAAGGGACAGAGAGAATTGTTGAGATTAGAAAGACTGGAAATGTAGGGAAGGCAGAGGATAGAAGAGTTCCCAGGAGTAGAGAGTTTGGGAGAGAAGAAATTGCGTTTAGCACGTGATTGGGCAGGGTCTATGAAATGGGAAGGGTAGCCAAGATGGGAAAACAAATTATGAAGAGTGGAAATTTCTGCTGGAAGGAACTGAGGATCACAGATGCGGAGGGCATGGAGAAAGAGGGAGATAAGAACACTTTTCTTGACAGGGGAAGCATGATAGGAAAAGTAGTGAATGTACATGCCACTGTAATCTTCCTGACTTGTCCACTTTTCGTGGCGCTCTCCTTCCTGCTCTTGTTAGTCTGTTTTCTAAGAATCACCACCTTCCACGCTATTACCAACTTGCCCTTTCTTCTCTTAAATCCAACACTAACATTGTCATACTATCTTTTGACAAAGGTAATTCGGTAGTTATCCTTGATCTGGAGGATTACCTCCGTAAAGCTGATGTCTTGCTCTCTGACTCACGTACCTACACTCCTCTCGTTTCCAACCCTCTTGATCGCATCAAGAGAACTTTCAACAAAAAACTAAGGACTCTCTCCGACCTCTGTCCTCCTGACTTTGACCTTGTTCAACGGTTTCGTGTCATCTGTCCCTCTCTTCCCTATTTCTATGGCCTTCCCAAAACTCATAAACCTGATATTCCGCTTCGTCCTATCATATCCTCTAGAGGTTCTGTCTCTTAATCTCTTACTTCTTGGCTGGATAAAACCCTCACTCCCTTTCTTGGTACTTTTTCTTCTGCCCACCTCCGTCACTCTCAAGACTTCATTGAACGGGTTCACTCTCTCCCAACCTGTAAGATGCTTAGTCTTGACGTTGAGTCCCTCTTCACCAATGTCCCTCTTGATGATGCCCTTGATTTCCTTAGAGAGAAGGCCCATGAAGGGTTTCTTCATCTCCCTATACCTACTGATGTCTTTCTTGATCTTATCCGCCTCTGTGTGGACTCTTAACTCCTTTTCCTTCCAAGGGAAATATTATTCTCAAACCTTTGGTGTCGCTATGGGCTCTCCTCTCTCTCCTGACCTTGCTAATCTTTACATGGAGTACTTCGAGACTGTTCTTCTTCCTACCCTCGATGTGCAACCTTCACTCTGGCTCCGCTATGTGGATGACATCTTTGCTCTGTGGCCTCATGACTCCAGTCTCTTCCAACCTTTTCTTGAAGCTCTTAATAATCTTGCCCCTTCCATTAAGTTTAAAGCTGAATGGGAATCTAATTCCTTGCTTCCTTTCCTTGATGTCCATGTCCACCGCTCAGTTACAGGTTTTTCCTTTTCCGTTTACTGAAAACCTATGCACAGTGGCATGTACATTCACTATTTTTCCTATCATGCTTCCCCTGTCAAGAAAAGTGTTCTTATCTCCCTCTTTCTCCGTGCCCTCCGCATCTGTGATCCTCGGTTCCTTCCAGCAGAAATTTCCACTCTTCATAATTCGTTTTCCCGTCTTGGCTACCCTTCCCATTTCATACTCTGACTCTCACGTACTAAACACAATTTCTTCTCTCCCAAACTCTCTACTCCTGGGAACTCTTCTATCCTCTGCCTTCCCTACATTTCCGGTCTTTCTAATCTCAACAATTCTCTCCATCCCTTAGACATCAAGCTTACCTTCCGCCAGACTAACACTCTTCGCACTAATCTCGTTCATACTTCTCCTCCCTCTACAGATGTTCCTGGTGTCTACTCTATTTCTTGCTCCTGTCCTCTTCAATACTTCGGAGAAACTGGTCGATCTCTTTCTGACAGACTTAAGGAGCACAAAAATAGTGTTAGGCTTGCCGACACTAACAGTGCTCTTTTCTGTCACGTCAGAGATCATAGCCATCCTATTGACTGGTCTTCTGCTAAAACTGTCTTCCCTACTTCCAACTCAAACAGTTGCCGTCTAGTTGAATCCTCTCTAATACACAACTTTCCTTGTATGAACCTTAGCCCTGGCTTCGTCTCTGTAGATGCCTTCCTCTCCCACTACATTGTAAAATGCTCCAAACTTCAGAACACCCATGACTTAACCTGACTCCTCATTTTTTTTTTTTCTTTTTCTTTTTCTTCTTCTCCCTCTTCCACTTTCCTCTTTCCTATTCTCCTCTGGGTTGTCTTTCTCTCTTCTGTCTCGTGTTTCTGTTCCTGCTTCATTTATTTCCCACTTCCCCTTTCACGCACCTCTGTGCGCTTGCTCTCCCTCAGTGGGCACCTAGCTCTCTTGCAGTGCTCCCCTTCCTTTGTAATTGACTGGCTCATCCTCCTTATTTCCCACTTCTACCACTACCACTACTACTACCTCTTCTACTTCTACTGCTACTACAACTACTGATGAAATTAAGACATATATGCGGCATCTGGTTGTCTTTGTTGTGGACGTTTCGCCATCCAGTGGCTGGCTGGATGGCGAAACGTCTACGAAAGGGATGCCCGGGTGTTGTGCATGTGTCTTAATTTCATCTTGTTGGTATTATATACAATTCTTGTACTACTACTACTACTACTACTACCACCACCACCACCTCTTCCTGCCTATACAGTGGTCCCTCAATAATCGTCCATAATCCGTTCCTGGAAGTGGGACTATTATCGAAATAGACGATTTACGAATCAATTTTCCCCATAAGAAATAATGTAAATTCCATTAATCCGTTCCTGACACCCAGAAGTATTAAAACAAAAAATTTTTTTTACATGAAATATAGATATAATACATAAACAATACAGTGGCACATGATGAATTAAACATTAACAGAATAACACTTACCTTTATTGGCGATTCTTCTTTTTGTATGGAAGACTGGAGGAGACTGGTTGGATGAATTACTGTTTGGAAGGGGAATCCCCTTCCATCAACACCTCGGGTACCAATTGCTTTTCTGGGGTTACTTCTCTTCTCTGTTTCTTAATGCCACTAGGACCACCTTGAGAGTCACTGGAGTCCTCTCTCGCAAAAAAACTGTCCAGAGAGCTCTGTTTCTGGCGTCTCTTTAAAACTTCCCTAAAATGGGCCAAGACTCTGTCACTGTACAAGTTGCCGATATGGCTTGCAACATCCTTCTCTGGGTGATGTTTCTCCATAAATCTTTCCATCCTACCCCACATTTCAAAAATCTCCTTAAATTCTGAAGAAGGCACCTTCCTCCATCTCTCTTCCTCCTCCTCTGCAGCAAGATTCTGAGCTGCGATCTGTTGCTGTTCCTGCTGAAGCTCTTGCAGCTCCTCAGTGGTTAGCTCTTCGTTGTGGTCCTCCACCAACTCTTCCACATCCTCCAAACTCACCTCCAACCCCATGGAAGTCCCCAGTGCCACAATGGATTTAACAACTGACATAGGCTCATCGGGGTCAGCCCCAAACCCTTCAAAATCCCTCTTGTGGACACAATCTGGCCACAATTTTCTCCAAGCATTGTTCAAAGTCCTGGTAGTCACTCCCTCCCAAGCCTTACCTATAAGGTTTACGCAGTGGAGAATACTGAAATGTTCTTTCCAAAAATCTCGTAGGGTGAAGTGAGTGTCTGAGGTCACATTCAAGCACTTTTCAAACATTGCTTTGGTGTAGAGTTTTTTAAAGCTTGCAATGACCTGCTGGTCCATGGGCTGGAGGAGAGGAGTGGTATTCGGGGGCAAGAACTTTACTGTGATGAACCCAAACTCCTTCAGAATTAGGTCATCCAAGTTTGGAGGATGAGCAGGTGCATTGTTCATTACTAGGAGGCACTTGAGATCCAATTTCTTTTCCAGGAGGTAATTCTTCACACTAGGGCCAAACACTTCATTGAACCACTGTACAGGTCTCCCTCAACATTCGCGAGGGTTAGGGGATCAAGAGCCTCGTGAATGTTGAAAAACCGTGAATGTTTGGTGCCCCAATATATTGTAGGGAAATATAATACAATGCTGCTTCCTTAACTTGTCCAACCATGAACAATCATAAAGTACATGAAAACATCGTAAATTGTACTAAATACATACGTTATGCCTTAACCCTTTGAGGGTCGACAGGCCCTCTCCGAAACTCGTTCTCAGGGTCGGCCAAATTTAAAAAAAAAAAAATTATTTTCTCTTATGAAAAGATAGAGAATCTTTTCCCGATCATAACGACACCAAAAGTTTGAAATTTGATAGAAAACTTACGGAATTATGCTCTCGCAAAGTTAGCGGTCTCGGCGATGTTTACGGATCGGCGATTTTGCCCACTTTGAGCCCCATTTTCGGCCAATTTCACTGTACTAGTCGACAAAAAACATGAATATTTCGCTAGAACTCCATTTTTTCTATCGAATGGGTGCAAGAAACCACCCATTTATAAATTCAACTATCCAGTACAGTGGTCAGAATTTAGCAATTTTGCCAATTTCACACAAATTTCAAAAGATGCCAATTTCGGAATAGGGTCCAGAATAAACAAGAAAGACATTCCTGGCACTAAAATGACATTTCCTCTAGTCATTAGTCACGTCTCAAGGCCCCTCTTATATTCTTTTGCTTTCCACTTTGAATTTTTATTCTCACAAAAAATATAAGATTTACTGTTATGCAGACTACTGCATTAGTGTAAAAAATGGTATAAATATTATTGGTGCACTTGTGAAAGAATATTAGACTCACCAGTTGACGTGTATTGCACGCTTGGCACGATTTGTTTACTTTTGAAGTTTGGTAAAAATCGAACATTTCTGCTACTTTGAGCTCAATTTCAAGGCACCTTTCATTGTAAAACCAGTCAAAATCATCTCAATTTCAGTAATATGTCTTCCATTCTATAAAATGAGACCAAGAAAACTAGAATACAACAATAAATACTATACGAAAATACACTGCAAAGTCGCTGATTTATTAAAAAAAAATGGAAAAAGTTTTTTTTTTCTCATTATGCACCGTGTGCTGCAGGATTTTTTTTAGACTGTGCACACTGACCACATAGACCCATTCTTTCATATGAAGGCCTACCAGCTTTCTCCCACTAGATTTGAGGTCGCTAGAATTTATGAGTACTAGTACGTCAAAAACCCCTACGCGTAAGACGTACTAGTACGACGAAAACCCTCAAAGGGTTAATAACATGCATGTTATTAAATACCACTGCCTCCACCACTGCAAGTCCCTGCTACCCTCCCTCCGACCCCCCACAACTGGCAGCCAGCCCTCCCACCACTGTGTGGTGAGTGTTTTGTTTGTTCATTATTTGCTATTAAACTACAGTATAAATAATGTAAACCGATCCATGACTGCATATTAGAATGGCTATTCGGACAGGTATTGGACGGTGACATCATGTGTTTACTCTTGAACACAGCAAAGAATCAAACATTTCTGCTACTGCTAATAATAATAATAATAATAATATTATAATAATAATAAATACGATAAAATTGAAGAAGGAAATTGTACAAAAATACGAGGGTTGAAGCAGTGGTGAAGGAAGTGGTTGACGCATTGTCAGTGTGGCTTTGTTTATGCTGGAGTGAGTATTAGTCTCCGTGCTCTTCCAAACATTTCACAATAATTCATTGTATTTGGTGCTTGTAGATTGAGTGTGACTGGAGTGGTTGAGGCAGTGGTAGAGGCAGTTATAGAGGCAGTGGGTGAGGCAGTGATAGAGGCAGTGGTAGAGACAGTTATAGAGGCAGTGGTAGAGGCACTGCCTCTATAACTGCCTCTACCACAGCCTCTATAACTGCCTCTACCACTGCCTCAACCACTCCAGTCACACTCAATCTACAAGCACCAAATACAATGAATTATTGTGAAATGTTTGGAAGAGCACAGAGACTAATACTCACTCCAGCATAAACAAAGCCACACTGACAATGCGTCAACCACTTCCTCCACCACTGCTTCAACCCTCGTATTTTTGTACAATTTCCTTCTTCAATTCTATCGTATTTATTATTATTATTATTATTATTATTATTATTATTATTATTATTATTATTATTATTATTAGCAGTAGCAGAAATGTTTGATTCTTTGCTGTGTTCAAGAGTAAACACATGATGTCACCTTCCAATACCTGTCTGAATAGCCATTCTAATATGCAGTCATGGATGGGTTTACATTATTTATACTGTAGTTTAATAGCAAATAATGAACAAACAAAACACTCACCACACAGCGGTGGGAGGGCTGGCTGCCAGTTTCATGGGACGGAGGGAGGGTAGTAAGGACTCGTGGCGGTAAACTTAAATATGATTTGGAGGCTAGGAATTTGGCAGTTGGGAATTCGCGAATGTGTGAAGCCCGCGAAAGTTGATAACGCAAATGTTGAGGGAGACCTGTACAAAAATTTCCCTCATGACCCATGCCTTACTATTAGATTTCCAAAGCACACACAATTTACTCTTCATAGCATTGTTTTTCCTGAACACTCTGGGATTTTCAGAATGGTACACTAGTAATGGCTTCACTTTGAAATCCCCACTAGCATTAGCACAGAACATGAGCATCAGCCTGTCTTTCATAGGCTTGTGTCCTGGCAGTGCCTTTTCTTCCTGAGTAATGTAGGTCCTCTTTGGCATTTTCTTCCAAAAGAGGCCTGTTTCATCACAATTGAACACTTGTTCAGGTTTCAGTCCTTCAGCCTCTGTGTACTCCTGGAATTCATGCACATATTTTTCAGCCGCCTTGTGGTCCGAACTGGCAGCCTCACCATGCCTTAGCACACTGTGTATGCCAGTACACTTCTTAAATCTCTCAAACCAGCCTTTGCTGGCCTTAAATTCACTCACATCATCACTAGTTGCAGGCAATTTCTTTACAAAATCGTCATGCAACTGCCTAGCCTTTTCACAAATAAGCGATGTCATAAGACTATCTCCTGCTAATTGTTTCTCATTTATCCACACCAATAACAACTTCTCAACATCTTCGAGTACTGGTGATCTCATTTTTGTCAGCATATATACCCCTTTGCAACAACAGCATCCATGATTTCCTTTTTCTTGGCTATGATGTACGGGATTTGTTATACATCCTGGCCAGTTCGCCCACACGTACACCACTATCATATTGTTCAATTATGTTTTTCTTAAATTCACTCGTATTTCTCACCTTCTTTACCAAAGGCTTGGCACTAGGAGCTTTCTTTGGAGCCATGGTAGCTTATTTAGCACTTAAATAACTTGCAAGCACTAAAATAAATGAAATATGAAATACAGTGGACCCCCGGTTAACGATATTTTTTCACTCCAGAAGTATGTTCAGGTGCCAGTACTGACCGAATTTGTTCCCATAAGAAATATTGTGAAGTAGATTAGTCCATTTCAGACCCCCAAACATACACGTACAAACGCACTTACATAAATACACTTACATAATTGGTCACATTCGGAGGTAATCATTATGCGGGGGTCCACTGTATTTCGCTGGAGCACGTGAGGGGACCGTCGCTCACTGGTAAACAATGGCACACTGGCTGGGAAGGAAAGGCCGAGGCGGCTGGAGGCGGCTCAGACCGTGAGTACGCCTCCGGGACGAAGGACTATTAGCAAGTTTCCGGACCATTTCCGAGTCAATATTTTGACGAAAAAACAGGACTATTTCCGAAATGGACAACTTTCAGGCCGGACGATTATTGAGGGACCACTGTATATAGCTGTCCTGCTCCACTTCTGGTTAGTGTGACTTTGTCAATGGTCTAAGTCGGACCGAAACGTCGTAAGCTTCTCTCTTTTATGTGCGGGTTATTTGTGTATCGTTCCAGTCACGGTATTGTGCCTTTTTTTTTTATTATTATAAATTGAGGAAGTTGCCTACTTCAAAGATTAAGGAAATGTGTGCAATGTGGCTTAAAGTGCAAACCATTTTTGATGAAAATCACCCTCACACAGCTATTGCAAGCCGTGTTGGCAACCTGTACACTGACAATGTTGTGAAACACTTTAGGAATGTCATAAAGGAACGGGAGGTACAGGCCTCTATATAGGGACAGATATGTTGTGCGACAGAGGGCCAGTGACTCTGAAGCTGGTCCTAGTGGCATTAAAAGAAGAAGGGAGTAACCCTGGAAAAGGACTTGCCACCTCAAGTCCTAATGGAAGGGGATTCCCCTTCTAAACACTAACACCATCAACACTCTCCCCTCCTCCCATCCCATCAATCATCACCAGATCTTCAATAAAGGTAAGTGTCATGTAACTGTGCATGTCTTCTTCAGTTTGTGTGTATTAAAATTAATATTTCATGCGGTAAAAATTTTTTTTGTTCATGCTTTGGGGTGTCAGGAACGGATTAATTTGATTTCTATTATTTCTTATGGGGAAAATTAATTCGCCCAATGATAATTTTGCCTAACATTGAGCTCTCAGGAACGGATTAATAGCATTAGGCGAGGGTCCACTGTATACCTGAATAAACTCACATACATACGAAAGGAATAATTTTCTACAGTTACCCCCAGTAACACATTTTCTCTTATGTTAGACTAGAGAAAATGTTATTCTTGCCGTCACTTGTACAAGTTATCTGGCTACCACATCTCATATTTATGTTTATTTATTCTATTGTGGGGTGTATTTACCATCTTTATATGTTATGTATTGTGTTTATTATATAATTTTGAAAAAAAATCATGGATGGATTAATGAAAATGTGTATATTAACGTAATACAGTGGAACCTCAAATTTCGAACCTAATCCGTTCCAGGAGCTAGTTCTAAATTCGAAAAGTCTGAAATTCGAAGCAATATTTCCCATAAGAAATAATGGAAATACAATTAATCCATTCCAGAAACCCAAAAATATTCACAAAAAAGAAAAAAACATTTTATAGAGATTAATTATAGTTTTACATACACACAACAAATTCTATAGTCTTTAATTATGTATAGTAATATAAAATAACATTTTTACCTACCTTTATTGAAGATTGGTGATGGCATCTGGAAGATAGGGAGGAGAGAGGGAGTTGGGGTTATTGTTTGGAAGGAGAATCCCCCTCCATGAGGACTTCCGGTATCAAAGCCCTCTCTGGGGTTGCTTCCCTTCTCTGTATTTTAATGCCGCTAGGACCAGCTTGAGAGTCATTGGACCCCAGTCTCACAAAATAACTGTCTACAGTTGTCTGTTTTTGTCTCACAAAATAACTGTCTATAGTCGTCTGTTTTTGTCTCACAAAATAAGTATCCACAGTCATCTGTTTCTGTCTCACAAAATAACTGTCCACAATCATCTGTTTGTCTCACAAAATAACTCCACAGTCGTCTGTTTCTGTCTCACAAAATAACTGTCCACAATCGTGTTTGTCTCACAAAATAACTCCACAGTCGTCTGTTTCTGTCTCACAAAATAACTGTCCACAATCGTGTTTGTCTCACAAAATAACTCCACAGTTGTCTGTTTCTGTCTCACAAAATAACTCCACAGTTGTCTGTTTCTGTCTCACAAAATAACTCCACAGTCGTCTGTTTCTGTCTCACAAAATAACTGTCCACAGTCGTCTGTTTGTCTCACAAAATAACTCCACAGTTGTCTGTTTCTGTCTCACAAAATAACTCCACATTAGTCTGTTTCTGTTTCACAAAATAACTGTCCACAATCATCTGTTTGTCTCACAAAATAACTCCACAGTTGTCTGTTTCTGTCTCACAAAATAACTCCACAGTCGTCTGTTTCTGTCTCACAAAATAACTGTCCACATTCGTCTGTTTCTGTCTCACAAAATAACTGTCCACAATCATCTGTTTGTCTCACAAAATAACTCCACAGTCGTCTGTTTCTGTCTCACAAAATAACTGTCCACATTCGTCTGTTTGTCTCACAAAATAACTGTCCACAGTCGTCTGTTTCTGTCTCACAAAATAACTGTCCACAGTCGTCTGTTTCTGTCTCACAAAATAACTGTCCACAGTCCTCTATACATCCTGGCAAGCTCAACAAGTCTCACTCCAATCTCATACTTCTGTATTATTTCCTTCTTCACATCTATGGTGTTTCTCACTTTCTTTACCACAGGGGTACCACTAGCAAGTTTCTTTGGGCCCATGGCAGCTTATTTCACAGCCCCACAAGCACTAAACACAAATAATCGTAAAATATGTGAATGAGATTGCAGGTTAGTGTTCACTCAAGCATAAACAAAGCTATACACAAATAACCTGCACATAAAAGAGAGTGACTTTGTCAATGGTCCAAGTCGGACCGAAACGTCGTTGTGAGCTTCTCTCTTATGTGCGGGTTATTTGTGTATCGTTCCAGTCACGGTATTGTGCCTTTTTTGTTATTTATAAACAAAGCTAGACTGCTCACGGCGCCTGCGCGGGGACGTGGAGAGAGCGGGCCAGCGGACAGGTCCCGTACCCGGCGGTCCGAAAATAGGGGCGCATTCGATAATAGGGACACAGTTTGTCCGAAAAATGGTCTTATTTTTGAAACGTTCGATATGTGATACATTCGATTTTTGAGGTTCCACTGTATACAACATTTAATGAGACTCGGTGATTATTATTATTATTATTATTACAGTATTTCTAATATGTCGTTATTTGTGCAAGGCATCTGCTACCACATCTCATATTTATTTATTTATTTATTTATTTATTTATTTAAAAATTTGAGCACACATACAGAGGTACAACAAATACAGGTAAGAGCAGTATGCCAAAGCCACTTATACTATGCATAGCATTACGGGCTGGCTTAAAATTAACTTAAGATTAACTAAGCAATGATGAAATCAGTGATAAAACATTAATGTAAACAGGTTACTATAAAGCACAAGTGAGTATTACAAAGACAAGTCATATGGTTGTATGCATTTTTGTACATTCAGTAGAATGGAGTATTTTGTTAGGTAGTGTATTAAAAAAATAATAAAGTTAGATTGGGTTTTAGGTTTAACATTTATGTGATATAATTGTGAGAAACATTTAAGATATACAATTTATAAGGTTCAGTTATTCAGTATTTATTTGGTTTTGGGTGAGTAAGTGATCTTTGAGAAGAGACTTGAATTTATGTTTATTTATTTATGTTTATTTATTCTACTGTGGGGTGTATTTATCATCTTTATATGTTATGCATTGTGTTTATTATATAATTTTGAAAAAATATCATAGATGGATTAAAGAAGATATGTATATTATCGTAATATACGACATTTAACCCTTTGAGGGTCAACAGGCCCTCTCCGAAACTCGTTCTCAGGGTCGGACAAATTTAAAAAAAAAAAAATTATTTTCTCTTATGAAAAGATAGAGAATCTTTTCCCGATCATAAAGACACCAAAAGTTTGAAATTTGATAGAAAACTTACGGAATTATGCTCTCGCAAAGTTAGCGGTCTCGGTGATGTTTACGCATCGGCGATTTTGCCCACTTTGAGCCCCATTTTCGGCCAATTTCACTGTACTAGTCGACAAAAAACATGAATATTTCGCTAGAACTCCATTTTTTCTATCGAATGGGTGCAAGAAACCACTCATTTATGAAATTCAACTATCCAGTACAGTGGTCAGAATTTAGCAATTTTGCCAATTTCACACAAATTTCAAAAGATGCCAATTTCTGAATAGGGTCCAGAATAAACAAGAAAGACATTCCTAGCACTAAAATGACATTTCCTCTAGTCATGAGTAACGTCTCAAGGCCCCTCTTATATTCTTTTGCTTTCCACTTTGAATTTTTATTTTCACAAAAAATATAAGATTTACTGTTATGCAGACTACTGCATTAGTGTAAAAAATGGTATAAATATTATTGGTGCACTTGTGAAAGAATATTAGACTCACCAGTTGACGTGTATTGCACGCTTGGCACGATTTGTTTACTTTTGAAGTTTGGTAAAAATCGAACATTTCTGCTACTTTGAGCTCAATTTCGAGGCACCTTTCTTTGTAAAACCAGTCAAAATCATCTCAATTTCTGTAATATGTCTTCCATTCTATAAAATGAGACCAAGAAAACTAGAATACAACAATAAATACTATATGAAAATACACTGCAAAGTCGCTGATTTATTAAAAAAAAATGGTCAAAGTTTTTTTTTTCTCATTATGCACTGTGTGCTGCAGGACTTTTTTTTAGACTGTGCACACTGACCACATAGACCCATTCTTTCATATGAAGGCCTACCAGCTTTCTCCCACTAAATTTGAGGCCGCTAGAATTTATGAGTACTAGTACGTCAAAAACCCCTACGCGTAAGACGTACTAGTACGACGAAAACCCTCAAAGGGTTAATGAGACTCGATGATTATTGTTATCATTACTAATATGATGTCTTGAGATATAAAACACACTTACTGATTTTAATGTGTTCCTCCACGCCAGCACAGTATGTAAGTTTATTTAGGTACAGGTATACATAAGTATAATTATCAGAGTATAGTGGACCCCCGGTTTACGATCAGCTCCCAGTGCGACCAATTATGTAAGTGTATTTATGTAAGTGCGTTTGTATGTGTATGTTTGGGGGTCTGAAATGGACTAATCTAATTCACAATATTCCTTACGGGAACAAATTCGGTCAGTACTGGCACCTGAACATACTTCTGGAATGAAATAATATCGTAAACTGGGGGTCCACTGTACAGTGGACCCCCGCATAACGATGGCATCACATAGCGATTATTTCGCATACCGCTTACTTTAATTGCAAAAATTTTGCCTCACATACCGCTTAAAAACCCGCTTACCGATTTTCGTCCGAGATGCGCTCACATGTTCCGCCGGTGGCATTGTTTACCAGCCAGCCTCCGCGGTAACATCCAAGCATACAATCGGAATATTTCGTATTATTACAGTGTTTTCGGTGCTTTTTCTGGAAAATAAGTGACCATGGGCCCCAAGAAAGCTTCTAGTGCCAACCCTACAGCAATAAGGGTGAGAATTACAATAGAGATGAAGAAAAAGATCATTGATAAGTATGAAAGTGGAGTGCATGTCTCCGAGCTGGCCAGGTTGTATAATAAACCCCAATCAACCATCGCTACTATTGGTGGTACAGCTGCTGCTGCTGCTGCTGCACTGTCAGCTGCTGCTGCTGCTGTAGCACCGTTGTTGGTGTGGCTTATTGAGAATACCAAGAAACAATTAACCCCAGAGGATTTGCCACCCAGGATAACCCAAAAAAGTCAGTGTCATCGAAGACTGTCTAACTTATTTCCATTGGGGTCCTTAATCTTGTCTCCAAGGATGCAACCCACACAAGTCGACTAACACCCAGGTGAACAGGGAAAAATGCCTGGAACTAGTGCTCATATTGGTGAATTTAAAGCCAGCAAAGGTTGGTTTGAGAGATTTAAGAATCGTAGTGGCATACACAGTGTGATAAGGCCTGTTCTGGAAGAAAATGCCAAACAGGACCTACAGTACTCAGGAGGAAAAGGCACTCCCAGGACACAGTGTCTCATCAGTCATTGCTGCATCTTCAATAAAGGTAAGTGTCATTTATTCTTCATTTAGTAGACTAGTACATGCACAATATATACTGTGCATGTACTACTCTACTATTGTGCATGTATCCTTCTCTTTGTGTGTGGGAAAATGTATATTTCATGTGGTAAAATTTTTTTTTTCATACTTTTGGGTGTCTTGCACGGATTAATTTGATTTCCATTATTTCTTATGGGGAAAATTCATTCACATAGCGATTATTTCGCATAACAATTACCCCTCTTGCACGGATTAAAATCGTTAACCGGGGGTCCACTGTATATGTAAAATATGAAATAACTTTTAAAAACACTTGAAATTTTGTTGTTTCCAGACATAATGGAGAGACTTAGTGCTTGGATCTCACAGAGAATGTAAACAAACCAGGTGGGGCGCAGTGACCATATTAGAAAGTCAGGTGAGGGGAGCCGTATAGTGAGTTTTGGTCATAATTTGAAATGACCGTATTAGCGGAACGCCATAAAGCGAAACGCTTTAAAGCAGGGCCCTACTGTACTTCCACATATCCAAAACATTGCTGGGATCTATAAATGCTTTGTATATATTCCAAGACAATAGTAAATGACCAAGGCAGGTGTAAATGTCCACCTGTCAGTATGTTTGTGACAATATGAGTACAATTTCAGTACCTGATATTAGTGTCAGAACAAAGATTGGTTATGAAATGACAGGAACTACTATAAATTGTAATTATCAGAACATAAAAATTATATAAAATAATATGATAAATAGAAAAAAAGATATATTGGCAACACTTATGCAAGCTGCAGTACTCGATGTTGCTGTCAAGTGAGCATCCAGTGTGAACTTCTCAGCCTCATATCTCTGTAAGTACTCACCCTGATTTGTTTTTATCCTATAACACTTAGAAAAATATGCTCTTTATTTTCATTAAAAAATTTTTTTTTTTTTTTTTTTTTTTTTTCAAAATATTCGAGGCACTGGGGTAGTGAACGTATATATATGTTTGGACCGTTTACAGGTTAAATCTCTCAAGCTAACCTTTGCTGGCCTTAAATTCACTAACATCACCACTAGTTCCAGGCATTTTTTTAATTAAATAGTCATGCAACTGCCTTGCCTTTTCACATATGATTGACTGTGAAATACTATCTCCTGATAATTGTTTGTTGTTGATCCATACCAATAACAGTTTCTCCACATCTTTGAGTATTTGCAGCCTCTGTTTTGTAAGCATACTTGCACCTTTTGCAACAACAGCTTCCTTGATTGCCTTTCTGTTGGCCAAGATAGTAGCGATGGTTGATTGGGGTTTGTTGTACAACTGGGCCAGCTCAGAGCCACGCACTCCACTTTCATACTTATTATCTCTTTCTTCAGTTCGATTGTACACCTCACCCTTTTTACCACAGGGTTGGCACTAGAAGCTTTCTGTACTACTACAGCAGATTCAATGACACAAGAGGAGATATAAAAAAGACAACACTCTCTCTCAGATTCTGGGCACCCACAAACTGAAAAACAAAAACAAGAATATTGTCCTAACTAAACCTAACGAAACACCACTGCATCCCACTGAAACAGCTAACAGGATAAACGACTTCTTCTCAACCATAGGATCTAATCTTGCCAGTAAAATCCCACGTACCAACGCCCATGCCGGGGACCATCTAGATGGGAATTTCCTAAATTCCTTCTATCTTGTACCAACTGAGCCTACCAAAGTCACTGAGATTATAAAGTCACTTAAAAATAACTCAGGGAACCTGTCTCATGTCCCACCATTATTGTACAAGTGAGCGGCCCATGTCCTCTCGCATGCTATTTCATTACTTTTTTAACAAGTCACTAGAAACTAGCACCTTCCCGAAACTACTCAGGACAGCAAGAGTTGCACCAATGCATAAAGGTGGTGACCCTACAGATGTAAACAACTATAGGCCAATATCAAACTTACCATTGCTATCCAAAATCTTCAAGAAACTCGTGTACAGGAGACTGTATTCATTTATAACGGCACAAAACATACTCAACCCCTGCCAATTTGGTTCAGGAAAAATAAAAGCACTAATGATGTAATTGTAAAAATGCTAGATCTGCTTTACACAGCATTGGAAAATAAGGAATATCCACTAGGAATTTTTATTGACCTAAGAAAAGCTTTCAACACAGTAGACCACGGCATCCTACTCCACAAACTTGACCCTTGTGGTATAAGAGGCCATGCGCTTGCATATTTCAAATCCTACCTTACTAATAGATATCAGTATGTCACCATTAAAGACACAGCATCATCAACATGGCCACTTGATACTGGAGTTCCACAGGGAAGTGTCCTTGGACCTTTGCTCTTCCTCATTTACATCAATGATCTTCCAAAAGTATCCCAACACCTGAAACCCATTCTCTTTGCTGACAACATGACTTATGTCATCTCTCACCCTAATCTTGCCACCCTCAACACGATTGTTAATGAGGAGCTGCTCAAAATATCAACTTGGATGACAGCCAATAAACTCACACTTAACACAGACAAAACCTACTATATTATGTTTGGTAGCAGAGCAGGTGCTGCACAACTAAACATTAAAATTGACAGCACTCTAATTGCCAGACATAATGAGGGCAAATTTCTAGGCCTATACCTCGACAACAACCTGAATTTCAGCACTCATATCCAACACATATCAAAAAAAGTATCCAAAACAGTTGGGATCCTGTCCAAGATATGATACTAAGTGCTGCAAAATGCCCTTCTCACACTATACCATTCACTCATTTATCCATACCTCACCTATGCTATTTGTGCTTGGGGTTCAACTGCATCAATACACCTAAAGCCAATATTAACTCAACAAAAAGCCGCAGTAAGAATAATCACTCAATCTCATCCCTGGCAGCACACCCCCCCACTCTTCATAGATCTAAACTTACTCCCTGTTCAGAACATCCACACTTACTACTGTGCAATCTGTATATGCAGGACCTTAAATTCCAATATTAACCTTGACCTAAAATGCTTTCTTGATAATTGTGACAGGACCCACAAGCATAACACCAGACACAAACATCTCTACGACATTCCCCGTGTCCGACTAAACCTTTACAAAAATTCAAATTATGTCAAAGGCCCTAAAATCTGGAACACCCTACCTGAAAACTAGAACAGCAGACACATTCATCACCTTCAAAACTGATACACCCCGTCAACTAACTACATAAAAACCACCTGGTGGTTCACACTTACACTCACTCACTCATCCATTTGACTATAAGCACAGAAATACGTATCTTAATCTTAAAATAATGATTCCTAACTAGTCACAAGTTTGCCTGTGATACTCCAATATAGAAACTATGTATTGTGCCAAAACAAAAGCATTCACATTGCTAAACTCACAAACTAGCATTTAGTCACTTAGTATTTAGTCAACTTACTCCACAATTTGTAATAATTTAGGGTTAAGAATTAATCTAAGTTTGCCCAAAATGCCTAACCTTGCTAGGTGTTCTAGTGGCCCCCTCTGTAATTAGTATTTTATTACATGTAAACCACACAATAACCAAAATGTGTAAACCCCGCATTGTAATCCCTTTTTTTTTTTTATTAACACTGGCTGATTCCCACCAAGGCAGGGTGGCCCGAAAAAGAAAAACTTTCACCATCATTCACTCCATCACTGTCTTGCCAGAAGGGTGCTTTACACTACAGTTTTTAAACTGCAACATTAACACCCCTCCTTCAGAGTGCAGGCACTGTACTTCCCATCTCCAGGACTCAAATCCGGCCTGCCGGTTTCCCTGAATCCCTTCATAAATGTTACTTTGCTCACACTCCAACAGCACGTCAAGTATTAAAAACCATTTGTCTCCATTCACTCCTATCAAACATGCTCACGCATGCCCGCTGGAAGTCCAAGCCCCTCGCACACAAAACCTCCTTTACCCCCTCCCTCCAACCTTTCCTAGGCTGACCCCTACCCCGCCTTCCTTCCACTACAGACTGATACACTCTTGAAGTCATTCTGTTTTGCTCCATTTTCTCTACATGTCTGAACCACTTCAACAACCCTTCCTCAGCCCTCTGGACAACAGTTTTGGTAATCCCGCACCTCCTCCTAACTTCCAAACTACGAATTCTCTGCATTATATTCACACCACACATTGTCCTCAGACATGACATCTCCACTGCCTCCAGCCTTCTCCTCACTGCAACATTCATCACCCATGCTTCACACCCATATAAGAGCATTGGTAAAACTATACTCTCATACATTCCCCTCTTTGCCTCCAAGGACAAAGTTCTTTGTCTCCACAGACTCCAAAGTGCACCGCTCACCCTTTTCCCCTCATCAATTCTATGATTCACTTCATCTTTCATAGACCCATCCGCTGACACGTCCACTCCCAAATATCTGAATACATTCACCTCCTCCATACTCTCTCCCTCCAATCTGATATCCAATCTTTCATCACCTAATCTTTTTGTTATTCTCATAACCTTACTCTTTCCTGTATTCACTTGTAATTTTCTTCTTTTGCACACCCTACCAAATTCATCCACCAACCTCTGCAACTTCTCTTCAGAATCTCCCAAGAGCACAGTGTCATCAGCAAAGAGCAACTGTGACAACTCCCACTTTATGTGTGATTCTATATCTTTTAACTCCACGCCTCTTGCCAAGACCCTCGCATTTACTTCTCTTACAACCCCATCTATAAATATATTAAACATCCATGGTGACATCACACATCCTTGTTTAAGGCCTACTTTTACTGGGAAATAATCTCCCTCTTTCCTACATACTCTAACTTGAGCCTCACTATCCTCGTAAAAACTCTTCACTGCTTTCAGTAACCTACTTCCTACACCATACACCTGCAACATCTGCCACATTGCCCCCCTATCCACCCTGTCATATGCCTTTGCCAAATCCATAAATGCCACAAAAACCTCTTTAGCCTTATCTAAATACTGTTCACTTATATGTTTCACTGTAAACACCTGGTCCACACACCCCCTACCTTTCCTAAAGCCTCCTAGTTCATCTGCTATCCTATTCTCCTATTAACATTTTTGGGTGTCTGGAACGGATTAATTTTATTTCCATTATTTCTTATGGGGAAAATGGTTTCGAGTTTTGTGAATTTCGACTTTCAGCAAGCGCTCTGGAACGGATTAATCACAAAACTCGGGGGTCCACTGTAATGGCAAATCAATTGATCAACATACAAAGAGAGATAGTAAAGGGCAAAGAGTGACTAGCTCCCTTAAGGTTTACTATACAAATAGTAGGAGTCTAAGAAATAAGATAAATGAGCTAAGATTACACCTACCATCCGACTTATGACCGAGTTCGGTTCCGAGAAACCAGTCATAAGTCGAAATGGACGTAAGTCGAACTTTACTACTGAATATCAACATAAAATTTTTGTAATGACTTTATTTTATTGTTTTATTTTGGTATTTTATGTTTTACCTTACATTTTATGCTGTTAGTACTGTATTTTATACTGTAAGGTTTAGGATAAACACTGTGTACAACACAAATATGTACTTGTTTATTTCCCAGAAATTTGGCATAAAAAACACGGTCGTATGTCGAGCAGGTCGTAAGTCGGATGGTAGGTGTACTTGCAAGTGTAGGTAATATAGATATTATTGGTATACCAGTGACCTGGTTCAACCTGAAAGATAGAGAAATGTCTTCTGAATGCAACATACAGGGTTATAAACTATTCCACACTGATAGGGTCAACAGGAAGGGTGGTGGTGTGGCAATGTATGTCAGAGAAAATTTAAATTGTTGTCTTAGACATGATATAAGATTAGAAACATCGAACACAGAATCTGTTTGGCTACAGTTTCTCGAGGGACGTGACAAATTTTTTTGGGTGTGATTTATAGGCCCCCAAACCTTGATAGGGAGTGCAGTAAGCTGTTATGGAACGAAATTCATAAGGCATCTAGATATGAAAATGTTGTAATAATGGGAGATTTTAACTTTAGACAAATTGATTGGAACAATATGACAGGAAATCTTGAGTCTAGTGACTTTCTTGATATGGTTCAGGATTGTCTTTTAGAACAGGTTATGACAGAACCAACTAGAGGAAACAATGTGCTTAACTTGGTTTTTGCCAACAAAGATTCACTAATTAATAATCTTGAGGTTAATGATGAGCTTGGGGAAAGTGATCACATATCACTTAGTTTCAATATATCATGGAATTACCCAGATAACTGCAATCAAATCTTTGTCCCAGATTTTCGCTTGGCCGACTTCATGGGACTGAAAAATTACCTGGGTGGGCTAAATTGGGATGTCCTGACTATGGGTCAGGTAGGTGATCTTGGTTGCTAATATGACATTTTTCAGAGCATAGTTCTAGCTGCCCAGGCAACTTTTGTTCCAAGTAGGGAAATTAGATCTAACAAAAATGATCCCAAATGGATGAACAATAGATTAAAACATCTCATTGGTCAAAAGAGAGGCATATATAGGCATATCAAAAGAGGGGATGGGCAGTTAAGAAATCAATATATTCAATTGAAGAGAGAAATAAAGAAAGGAATAAGAAAAGCAAAAAGGGATTATGAGGTTAAGGTCGCAAGGGATTCAAAGACTAACCCAAAATGATTCTTTCAGGTATACAGAAGTAAGATTAGGGACAAGATTGGCCCACTTAAGAGTAACTCTGGTCAGATCACAGACAGTGATAAGGATATGTGTGAAATTCTCAATGCCTACTTCTTCTCAGTTTTCACCCAGGAAAATACTAGCGCTATTCTTGAAATAATAGATTATGTAGAACAGGATGATGATAAACTATGGACAATTGCAGTAACTAGTGACATGGTCCTCAGACAAATAAACTAAAACCTAACAAATCCCCAGGTCCTGATGAACTGTTTGCAAGGGTGTTAAAGGAATGTAAAGAGGAACTTAGCATACCTTTGGCTAATCTTTTTAACATATCACTACAAACTGGCATAGTGCCTGATAAGTGGAAAATGGCAAATGTAATACCTAATTTGCAAGGCAGGTGACAGGTCCTTGGCTTTGAACTATAGACCAATAAGCCTTACCTCCATAGTGGGAAAATTTATGGAATCAATAATTGCCAAAGCAATTCGTAGCCATCTTGATAGGCACAGATTGATTAATGAATCTCAACATGGTTTTACGAACGGGCGTTCCTGCCTTACGAATTTACTAACTTTTTTCACTAAGGTGTTTGAGGAGGTAGATCATGGTAATGAATATGATATTGTGTATATGGACTTCAGTAAAGCTTTCGATAGAGTTCCACATCAGAGGCTATTGAGGAAACTTAAGGCACACGGAATAGGAGGAGAAATTTTTTCCTCTGTAGAGGCATGGCTGACAAATAGGCAGCAGAGAGTTTGCATAAATGGGGAGAAATCAGAATGGGGGCATGTCACAAGCAGTGTTCCTCAGGGGTCAGTGTTGGGCCCATTGTTGTTCACAATTTACATAAACGACATAGATGAGGGAATAAATAGTGACATAAGCAAATTTGCTGATGACACCAAAATAGGCCGTCCAATTCATTCTAATGAGGACACTAGAGCACTCCAGGATGATTTGAATAGACATAAAATGGTCGGAAAAGTGGTAGATGCAGTTTAATATTGACAAATGCAAAGTTCTAAATGTTGGACAGGTAAATAACCATGCCATATATAAACTAAATAATGTAGATCTTAATACTACTGATTGCAAAAAGGATTTAGGAGTTCTGGTTAGTAGTAATCTAAAACCAAGACAACAGTGCATTAATGTTTGCAATAAGGCTGACAGAATTCTTGGCTTCATATCTAGAAGCATAAATAATAGAAGTCCTCAGGTTGTTCTTCAACTCTATACATGTATATCCTTGGTTAGGCCTCATTTAGACTGTGCTGCTCAGTTCTGGTCACCGTATTATAGAATGGATATAAATGCACTGGAAAACGTACAGAGGATGATGACAAAGATGATCCCAAGTATCAGAAATCTTCCCTATGAGGATAGACTGAGGACCCTGAATCTGCACTCTCTCGAAAGGCGCAGAATTAGGGGGGATATGATTGAGGTGTATAAATGGAAAACAGGATTAAATAAAGGGGATGTAAATAGCGTGCTGAAAATTTCCAGCCAAGACAGGACTCGCAGCAATGGTTTCAAGTTGGAAAAATTCAGATTCAGGAAGGATATGGGAAAGCACTGGTTTGGTAATAGAGCTGTGGATGAGTGGAACAAACTCCCGAGTACAGTTATTGAGGCTAAAATGTTGTGTAGTTTTAAAAAATAGGTTAGATAAATATATGAGTGGGTGTGGGTGGGTGTGAGTTGGACCTGACTAGCTTGTGCTGCTGGGTCTGGTGCCGTGCTCCTTCCTTGAGTGGAAGTGACCAGACTGGGTGGATCATTGGGCTAATCCAGGGGGGGGGGACATTGACCTGCTCCGCATGGGTCAGTAGGCCTGTTGCAGTTTTTCTTCTTTCTTATGTTCTTATGATAGAAAAAATGGAGTTCTAAAGAAATAGCTATGAGTTCGGTTGACTGAAACAATGGAATTAGCCGAAAATATGGCTCAAAGTGGGCAAAATTGCCGATTCATAAATGTCGCCGAGGTTGCTAACTTCACGAGAGCGTAATTCTGTCAGTTTTCCATAAAATTTCGTTCTTTTGGTGTCATTACAATCGGGAAAAGATTCTCAATCATTTCATAAGAATTTTGGGGGGGGGGGTAATTTTGCGACACCAGGAGACGCCTCAGGATTTGGGGTTGTGACAGTCAGGGAGTTAAGGAAGCAGTATTGTTAGGCTAAGTAAATGCTATTGTTATATTTCCATACAATATATGTATTTGTGCATCAAACATTCGCGATTTTTCAACATTCGTGAGGTTCTTGATCCCCTAACCCTCACGAATGTGGAGGGAAACCTGTACATAATACGTAATAATCACTCTTGGGCACATTAAATATCTTATTTTACGTTAATATAGACATTTTCATTAATCCATCAAGGATATTTTCTTCAAAATTATATAAGAAACATGTTACTTAGCATATAAACATGCAATGTTTATATGCTATGTATTTTGAATAATAATCACTCTTGGGCACATTAAATGTCTTATTTTAGGTTAATATAGACATTTTCATTAATCCATCTATGATATTTTCTTCAAAATTATATAAGAAACACATTACATAGCATATAAACATGCAGTGTTTATATGCTATCTAGGGGTCGGTGGAGGGTAAACATTATGCTTTCTCTGGTCCAGCTTCAAAGGAAACGTGCATGAATCTGCATTGGCCCAGTAACCACCCTTAATACATAAGGCTTTTGTTTACAATTCTTGGCATGAATTATTCATTACTTCTCCCTTTGTTGATAAAGTAGGCACATGTGCAACACTTTGGGTATCTTTAACCCTTTCAGTGTCGCCAGGCCCTCTCCGAGACTTGTTCTCAGGGTCGCCAGATTTTCAAAAAAAAAAATTATTATTTCTTATGAAAACATAGAGAATCTTTTCCCGATCATAATGACACCAAAAGTGTGAAATTTGATGGAAAACTTATGGAATTATGCTCTCGCGAAGTTAGCGGTATCGACAATGTTTACACCGGCAATTTTGCCCACTTTGAGCCCTATTTTTGACCAATTCTAGTGTACTAGTCGACAAAAATCATAACTTTCGCTAGAACTCCATTTTTTCTATCGAATGAGCACAAGAAACCACCCATTTACCAATTTCAACTATCCAATAAAGTGGTCAGAATTTAGCAATTTTGCCAATTTCACACAAATTTCAAAAGATGCCAATTTCCAAATAGGGTCCAGAATACACAAGAAAGAAATTCCTGGCACTAAAATAACATTTTCTCTGTTCATTAGTCACGTCCCCATGCCCCTCTTACATTCTTTTGCTTTTCACTTTGAATTTTTATTCTTACAAAAAATAGAAGATTTACTGTTATGCAGACTACTGCATTAGTGTAGAAATGGTATAAATAATATCAGCACACTTTTTTTTTTTTTTATCACACTGGCCGATTCCCACCAAGGCAGGGTGGCCCGAAAAAGAAAAACTTTCACCATCATTCACTCCATCACTGTCTTGCCAGAAGGGTGCTTTACACTACAGTTTTTAAACTGCAACATTAACACCCCTCCTTCAGAGTGCAGGCACTGTACTTCCCATCTCCAGGACTCAAGTCCGGCCTGCCGGTTTCCCTGAACCCCTTCATAAATGTTGCTTTGCTCACACTCCAACAGCACGTCAAGTATTAAAAACCATTTGTCTCCATTCACTCCTATCAAACACGCTCACGCATGCCTGCTGGAAGTCCAAGCCCCTCACACACAAAACCTCCTTTACCCCCTCCCTCCAACCTTTCCTAGGCCGACCCCTACCCCGCCTTCCTTCCACTACAGACTGATACACTCTTGAAGTCACTCTGTTTCGCTCCATTCTCTCTACATGTTTGAACCACCTCAACAACCCTTCCTCAGCCCTCTGGACAACAGTTTTGGTAATGCTGCACCTCCTCCTAACTTCCAAACTACGAATTCTCTGCATTATATTCACACCACACATTGCCCTCAGACATGACATCTCCACTGCCTCCAGCCTTCTCCTTGCTGCAACATTCATCACCCATGCTTCACACCCATATAAGAGCGTTGGTAAAACTATACTCTCATACATTCCCCTCTTTGCCTCCAAGGACAAAGTTCTTTGTCTCCACAGACTCCTAAGTGCACCACTCACCCTTTTCCCCTCATCAATTCTATGATTCACCTCATCTTTCATAGACCCATCCGCTGACACGTCCACTCCCAAATATCTGAATACATTCACCTCCTCCATACTCTCTCCCTCCAATCTGATATCCAATCTTTCATCACCTAATGTTTTTGTTATCCTCATAACCTTACTCTTTCCTGTATTCACTTTTAATTTTCTTCTCTTGCACACCCTACCAAATTCATCCACCAATCTCTGCAACTTCTCTTCAGAATCTCCCAAGAGCACAGTGTCATCAGCAGAGAGCAACTGTGACAACTCCCACTTCATGTGTGATTCTTTATCTTTTAACTCCACGCCTATTGCCAAGACCCTCGCATTTACTTCTCTTACAACCCCATCTATAAGTATATTAAACAACCACGGTGACATCACACATCCCTGTCTAAGGCCTACTTTTACTGGGAAATAATTTCCCTCTTTCCTACATACTCTAACTTGAGCCTCACTATCCACGTAAAAACTCTTCACTGCTTTCAGTAACCTACCTCCTACACCATACACCTGCACCATCTGCCACATTGCCCCCCTATCCACCCTGTCATATGCTTTTTCCAAATCCATAAATGCCACAAAGACCTCTTTAGCCTTATCTAAATACTGTTCACTTATATGTTTCACTGTAAACACCTGGTCCACACACCCCCTACCTTTCCTAAAACCTCCGTGTTCATCTGCTATCCTATTCTCCGTCTTACTCTTAATTCTTTCAATAATAACTCTACCATACACTTTACCAGGTATACTCAACAGACTTATCCCCCTATAATTTTTGCACTCTCTTTTGTCCCCTTTGCCTTTATACAAAGGAACTATGCATGCTCTCTGCCAATCCCTAGGTACCTTACCCTCTTCCATACATTTATTAAATAATTGCACCAACCACTCCAAAACTATATCCCCACCTGCTTTTAACATTTCTATCTTTATCCCATCAATCCCGGCTGCCTTACCCCCTTTCATTTTACCTACTGCCTCACGAACTTCCCCCACACTCACAACTGGCTCTTCCTCATTCCTACAAGATGTTATTCCTCCTTGCCCTATACACGAAATCACAGCTTCTCTATCTTCATCAACATTTAACAATTCCTCAAAATATTCCCTCCATCTTCCCAATACCTCTAACTCTCCATTTAATAACACTCCTCTCCTATTTTTAACTGACAAATCCATTTGTTCTCTAGGCTTCCTTAACTTGTTAATCTCACTCCAAATTTTTTTCTTATTTTCAACAAAATTTGTTGATAACATCTCACCCACTCTCTCATTTGCTCTCTTTTTACATTGCTTCACCACTCTCTTAACCTCTCTCTTTTTCTCCATATACTCTTCCCTCCTTGCATCACTTCTACTTTGTAAAAACTTCTCATATGCTAACTTTTTCTCCCTTACTACTCTCTTTACATCATCTTTCCACCAATCGCTCCTCTTCCCTCCCACACCCACTTTCCTGTAACCACAAACTTGTGCTGAACACTCTAACACTACATTTTTAAACCTACCCCATACCTCTTCGACCCCATTGCCTATGCTCTCATTAGCCCATCTATCTTCTAATAGTTGTTTATATCTTACCCTAACTGCCTCCTCTTTTAGTTTATAAACCTTCACCTCTCTCTTCCCTGATGCTTCTATTCTCCTTGTATCCCATCTTACCTTTTACTCTCAGTGTAGCTACAACTAGGAAGTGATCTGATATATCTGTGGCCCCTCTATAAACATGTACATCCTGAAGTCTACTCATCAGTCTTTTGTCTACCAATACATAATCCAACAAACTACTGTCATTTTGCCCTACATCATATCTTGTATACTTATTTATCCTCTTTTTCTTAAAATATGTATTACCTATAACTAAACCCCTTTCTACACAAAGTTCAATCAAAGGGCTCCCATTATCATTTACACCTGGCACCCCAAACTTACCTACCACACCCTCTCTAAAAGTTTCTCCTACTTTAGCATTCAGGTCCCCTACCACAATTACTCTCACTTGGTTCAAAGGCTCCTATACATTCACTTAACATCTCCCAAAATCTCTCTCTCTCCTCTGCATTCGTCTCTTCTCCAGGTGCATACATGCTTATTATGACCCACTTTTCGCATCCAACCTTTTCTTTAATCCACATAATTCTTGAATTTACACATTCATATTCTCTTTTCTCCTTCCATGACTGATCCTTCAGTTGTGAAAGAATATTAGACTCACCATTTGACATGTATTGGACGTGTAGCATGATTTGTTTACTTTTGAACTTTGGTAAAAATCGAACATTTCCGCTACTTTGAGCTCAATTTCAAGGTATTTTTCATTGTAAAACCAGTCAAAATCATCTCAATTTCTGTAATATGTCTTCCATTCTATAAAATGAGACCAGGGAATCTAGAATATAACAATAAATACCATACAAAAATACAGTGCAAAGTCGCTGTTTTAATCCAAAAACACAAAGTTTTTTTTTTCTCATTACGCATTGTGTACTGCAGGATTTTTTTTATACTGTGCACACTGACTACATAGACCCATTCTTTCATATGTAGGCCTACCAGCTTTCTCTCACTAGATTTGAGGGCGTTAGAATTTATGAGTACTAGTACGTCAAAAACCCTGGTGCGTAAGCCGTACTAGTATGTCCGAAACCCTGAAAAGGTTAATGAGGAAACCTTTCACCACACAGTGGCTTCATCAGTCCATACAAAGGAGAATGGTGAAGAACAGGAGGAGTTTAAGGTAATCAGTCCCTCAGCCTTGAGTCGATGTAGTCAGTCCATCAATCTTGAAAAGTATACTAGCATTCTTCTCCCTTTGTTTATGATGGCATCTAAAGGTAGTTGTTAGAAAAATTAAACTCAGTGAACATAGTATGTCGATGGTAATAATATGGCTGTAGGCCACAGTGTATGTAGCCGGTAGGTATACACCTGGGATGTAATCTGCCTGGGTCTACAAATATGTAAATACTACTCACCAACAAGAGTTTTCAATAAAGGTATGTAATGTTCATTTATCAACAAAATTAGTCATTTATATTTATTACCCATTGTTTTCTGTATGTAAAACTATAGTTATTCTCTATAAAATATATTTTTTGTTAGTATTTTTGGGTGTCTGAAATGGATTAATTGGATTTACATTATTTCTTGTGGGAAATATTACTTCAGTTTTCGGCCATTTCGGATTTCAGCCAACCTTCTGAATGGATTAATTACAAAAACTGGGGGTCTGCTGTATTAATAATGTAATGACTACTACATAAAACAATGTATAAATATACTGAAATACAGTGGACCTTCCCCTGAGTTTCGTGATTAATCCGTTCCAGAGAGCCTGCCGAAGGTTGAAATTCACGAAACTCGAAACCATTTTCCCCATAAGAAATAATGGAAATAAAATTAATCCGTTCCAGACACCCAGAAATATTAAAATAAAATATATTTTTTTTCAAATTAAATAAAGATTTACATAATGAAAACAATCAGAAATCAAGTACATGCATTTAAAAAAATAATAATAACATTACACTTACCTTTACTGAAGACTTCTGGGTGGATGGAAGATGGGAGGAGGGGATAGGAGGAAGGTGTGCACTATTGTTTGGAAGGAGAATCTCCTTCCTTTAGAACTTTAGGTAGCAAGTCCTTATCTGGGGTTACTTCCCTTCTTCTTTTAATGCCACTGGGAACAACTTGAGAGTCACTGGACCCCTGTCGCACAAAATATCTGTCCAGAGAGGTCTTTTTCTGGTGTTTCTTTAAGATTTCCCTGAAGTGGGACACAACACTGTCATTGTACATGTTGCAGATATTGCTTGTTTCAGCTTGGTCAGGGTGATACTTTTCAACAAAACTTTGCAACTCATTCCACATTGAACAAATCTCCTTAATTTTTGAAGAAGGCACCTCATCCACTCCCTCTTCCTCCTCCTCTGAAGCAAGTTCCTCGGCTGTGGTCTGATGCTATTCCAGTTGAAGCTCTTGCAGTTCGTCAGTGGTTAGCTCTTCCCTGTGGTCCTCCACCAACTCTTCCACATCTCTATCAAAATCCCTTTTGATCATGTTCCTCACTTTATTTACCAAAGGGCTTGCACTAGCTTTCCTTGGGTCCATGATGACTTATTTAGCAGTTGCAAGCACAAAAAACAATGGATTATTATGAAATGTATTGTATGAACCCGCGGGGTGATGGTCACGTGTTGGTAAACAATGGCACACTGAGCGTGAATGGCATGGGAGACTGGCTTGGTGTGCGCGGTGACAGGCGGACAGGTACCGGACGGTCGCCAAAACATGAGTCTTTTCACGAAACTCGAGGCCAAATTTTTCCAAAAAAACTCGCCGAAGGTCGAATTTCACGAAAGTCGAGGCTGCCGAAGCTCGGAGGTCCACTGTACTGTACAGTAAATGAAAATTTAACTGCCCCTTACCTGTCAAAGGAGAGCTAATGGCATACTGGAAGCAGGAGGTGGAGGAGAGGAAGGATATGTTACTGTTTGGAAGGAGAGTCACCTTTTATTAACATGTCGGGCAACAGTCCTTCTGGTGGTGTTTCTCTTCTTTGTCTCTTTTCACCACAAACTCCTTATCCTGGCTCACTGGTTTTTTGTGTCGCTAAAAACCTTTCCAGTGAGGTTTATTTCAGGCTCCGTTTTAACACTTGTCTAAATTGAGACATTACAATGTCATTGTACATGTTAGAGAGATGGATGGCCACTGCTTTGTCTGGATGGTATTTTTCAGCAAACTCCTGCACTTCGTGCCATTTAGCACACATTTCCTTGACAAGTGCAATGGGCACAACATCCCTTCCTTCCTCTTCTTTGATGACAACTCCTCCACTACAATCTGTTGCTGCTCCTTCTTTCTAATAACTTCTTTTTTTTAAACTCAGCAGTGCTTTTTACCCATTATGGCTTATCTCACAATAAAAAAATACAAAAGAGATGCACAACAAAAGCTCAAGATGTTTACAGTACTCAAGTTAGTAGCTATACTGACTCATACCTACCGTACACATGAAAACTTGTCTGCTGACAACCAGGAGAATGTACAAAAACCAGGACATTTTTTTCTTGAACACTTAATTCGAAAACCAATTTATTCGACAATGCAATCGACAAGTGAGGTTTGACTCTATTTATGAGGTCATTAGCATTTTCAAGAAGGTAAGGATAAAGAATTTTATCACACTTTTCCTTGTTATTTTGTTTTTACCTTTCCAGGTCACACCGAGAGCTGGGATATCTGTTTAACCATTAAAAAAAATCCCATTCCTTTTGTCTAAGTTTGTTTTTCTTGCATTTATTAGGACAGTTTGGAAAGTTTTCGGTAAATCTGGGTTTCTACCATTATGATAAACTTTACCCATTCTTGTAGTTACACCTATTAACCCTTAAACGGTCCAAACGTATATATACGTTCACTTGCACAGCGCCCCAAATATTTTGAAAAAAAAAAAAAATATTTTATATAGAAAAAAAAGAGCACCTTTTTCTAAGTGTTATAGAATAAAAAAAATTTTTTAGGGTCAGTACTTATAGAGATATGAGGCAGAGAAGTTGGCACTGGATGCTCATGTGACAGCAACATCGAGTCCTGCCACTTGCAGACGTGTTGCCAATAAACTTTTTTTTTTCATATTATTTTATGGAATTTTTATGTTCTGATAATTACAATTTGTAGTAGTTCTTGTCATTTTATAACCAATCTTTGTTCTGACACTAGTATTAGGTACTGAAATTGTACTCAAATTGTCAGAAACACACTGACAGGTGGACATTTACACCTGCCTTGGTCATTTACTGTTGTCTTGGAATATAAACAAAGTATTTATAGGTCCCAGCAATGTTTTGGATATGTGGAAGTATATATAATAATACAGTGGACCCCCGCATAGCGACTTTAATCCGTGCAAGAGGGCTCATTGTTATGCGAAATGATCGGTATGCGAATGAATTTTCCCCATAAGAAATAATGGAAATCAAATTAATCCGTGCAAGACACCCAAAAGTATGAAAAAAATTTTTTTACCACATGAAATATACATTTTCCTACACACAAAGAGAAGGATACATGCACAATAGTAGAGTAGTACATGCACAATATATATTGTGCATGTACTACTCTACTAAATGAAGATTAAATGACACTTACCTTTATTGAAGATGCAGCAATGACTGATGAGACACTGTGTCCTGGGAGTGCCTTTTCCTCCTGAGTACTGTAGGTCCTGTTTGGCATTTTCTTCCAGAACAGGCCTTATCACACTGTGTATGCCACTACGATTCTTAAATCTCTCAAACCAACCTTTGCTGGCTTTAAATTCACCAATATGAGCACTAGTTCCAGGCATTTTTCCCTGTTCACCTGGGTGTTAGTCGACTGGTGTGGGTTGCATCCTGGGAGACAAGATTAAGAACCCCAATGGAAATAAGTTAGACAGTCTTCGATGACACTGACTTTTTTGGGTTATCCTGGGTGGCAAATCCTCTGGGGTTAATTGTTTCTTGGTATTCTCAATAAGCCACACCAACAAAGGTGCTACAGCAGCAGCAGCAGCTGACAGTGCTACAGCAGCAGCAGACGATGCTACAGCAGCAGCAGACGGTACTACAGCAGCAGCTGACGGTGGTACAGCAGCAGCAGCAGCTGACAGTGCTACAGCAGCAGCAGACGATGCTACAGCAGCAGCAGACGGTACTACAGCAGCAGCAGACGGTACTACAGCAGCAGCAGCAGCAGCAGCAGCTGACGGTGGTACAACAGCAGCAGCGGCTGACGGTGCTACAGCAGTAGCAGCAGCTGACAGTGCAGCAGCAGCAGCAGCAGCTGACGGTGGTACAGCAGCAGCAGCAGCAGCAGCAGCTGTACCACCAATAGTAGCGATGGTTGATTGGGGTTTATTATACAACCTGGCCAGCTCGGAGACACGCACTCCACTTTCATACTTATCAATGATCTTTTTCTTCATCTCTATAGTAATTCTCACCCTTATTGCTGTAGGGTTGGCACTAGAAGCTTTCTTGGGGCCCATGGTCACTTATTTTGCAGATAAAATCACCAAAAACACTGTAATAATACGAAATGTTCCAATTGTATGCTTGGATGTTACCGCGGAGGCTGGCTGGTAAACAATGCCACCGGCGGCACATGTGAGGCTGGCTAAGGGCGCACATTGGACGCGTCTCGGACGAACAGCGGTGAGCGGGTTTTTGAGCGGTATGAGAGGCAAAATTTTTGCAATAAAAGCAAGCGGTATGCGGATTAAACGTTATGTGATGCCGACGGTATGCGGGGGTCCACTGTAATGAGGAAGAGGAGAAGAAGGAGGAGGGGAGAAAAAGGAGGAGGAGAAGGAGGAGGGGGAGAAAAAGGAGGAGGAGGGGGAGAAAAAGGAGGAGGAGGAGGAGAAAAAGGAGGAGGAGACGGAGAAAAAGGAGGAGGAGAAAAAGGAGGAGGAGGAGGAGGAGGAGGAGAACTAGGAGGAGGAGGAGAAAAAGGAGGAGGAGGGGGAGAAAAAGGAGGAGGAGGAGGAGGAGAAGAAAAAGGAGGAGGAGGAGAAAAAGGAGGAGGAGGAGGAGAAAAAGGAGGAGGAGGAGGAGGAGAAAAAGGAGGAGGAGGAGGAGAAAAAGGAGGAGGAGAAAAAGGAGGAGGAGGAGGAGAATAAGGAGGAGGAGGAGGAGGAGAATGAGGAGGAGGAGGAGGAGGAGAGGAGGAGGAGGAGGAGGACTAGAAAAAGGAGGAGGAGGAGGAGAAAGAGGAGGAGGAGGAGAAAGAGGAGGAGGAGAAGAGGGAGGAGGAGAAAAAGGAGGAGGAGAAAAAGGAGGAGGAGAAAAAGGAGGAGGAGAAAAAGGAGGAGGAGGAGAAAAAGGAGGAGGAGGAGAAAAAGGAGGAGGAGGAGAAAAAGGAGGAGGAGGAGAAAAAGGAGGAGGAGAAAAAGGAGGAGGAGGAAAAGGAGGAGGAGGAGGAGGAAAAGGAGGAGGAGGAGGAAAAGGAGGAGGAGGAGGAGGAGGAGAATAATAATAATAATAATAATAAAGTACAGGTCTGCCATCACAAATCCGGCAATCAGTTATTCGGTTCCTTCAGTTATTCGGCACTAATTATGGCTAGCATAATTTAAAATTTCCAGGGTCGCCACACCAACCTGCTGGTACTGTTTGGTGGCGCTACTTGCTGCATAAGTCATTCCAATTTCTTTTTCTCCATTATTGTTTTAACCTGCTTACTTTTAGCCCTAGCCATGGTTCCAATGAATAAAAGAAATGCTTCTCATTATGTAAAGCACCTACACAGTACATTATCCATTAAAGATAAGGTGGCTTTGAAGCCACTGTCGGTTGCCGTGAGCTCAGTCTCATGAAGCAGGAGAATATGCTTTATTATTACGCTAATATCAACACTACAGCTTATTTGCCTATCACAATTGATCTAATATGACATAAGAAACAATATAAATAACATAAAACATGTTAAATACTCCAGAATGAATAATATTTGGCATAACACCGAGCAGTTCGACAGAGTTATGAAGAGGATATGGTAAACAAATACCATTCTCCTATCCTTGTCTTGGTGGCTTATATTAGAGAAAACGGAGTATAGGACAGGGCTAACTATGATATACACTCGTACTCCACCATAAACACAAAACAAAAAAGTTATTTTCTCTCTATAGATTATCACACACAGCAGCATATGTGTAGAGAACCTAGGATAACCCCAAAAAAGTCAACGTGGCTTATTTTTAGTACCTGGCTTGGGTTAACCATATATGATTTTTGGTAAATATTCGATTCCCAGCCAGGGTAGAAACATTAAGTGTGTTTCTTTACACCTGTTGTCTATGTTTACTCATCAGTAAATGGATACCTGGGTGTTAGTCGACTAGTGTGGGTGTTATCCTGGGACACTGACCTAATTTTCTTGAAATACTCAGCATAATAAGTGCCTTTCTATACAGTAGTATGTCACTGATGTCAGCTAGGCCTGTATACCTTGTACATGTAGCACGGCTTGCAATAGCTGTCTGAGGGTGATTTTCATCCATAAAGGTTTGCACTTTAAGCCACATTGCACAGATTTCCTTTATCTTTGAAGTAGGCAACTTCTTCAATGTGTCTCTCCCCTCCTCCGAAGCAGTTTCCTCAGGTCTGGCCTCTTGCTGTTGAAGTTGATCTAGCAGCTCATCAGTGGTTAGTTCTTCATTGTCCTCCTCCACCAACTCTTCCACATCCTCCCCACTAACCTCCAACCTCAAGGACTTCCCCAATGCCACAGTTGATTCCTCAACTGGCATACGCCTCTCAGGGTTAGCCTCAAATTATTCAAAATCCCTTTTGTCTACACATTCTGGCCACAGTTTCTTCCAAGCAGAGTTCAAGGTCCTCTTAGTCACTCCCTCCCAAGCCTTACCTATAAGGTTTACATAGTTGAGGATATTAAAGTGATCTCTCCAAAACTCTCTTCGAGTCAGTTGAGTTTCTGAGGTCACTACAAAGCACCTTTCAAACAGAGCTTTTGTGTACAGTTTTTTGAAGTTTGAAATGACCTGCTGGTCCATGGGCTGCAGGAGAGGAGTGGTATTAGGAGGCAAAAACTTGACCTTAATGAAGCTCATGTCCCCACAAAGTCACTCTGCCAAGTCTGTAGGATGTCCAAGGGCATTGTCTAATACCAGGAGGCACTTAAGGTCTAATTTATTTTCAATTAGGTAATTTTTCACAGTGAGGGCAAATGCTTGGTGTAACCAGTCATAGAAAAAGTCTCTAGTGACCCATTCCTTATTGTTTGCCCTCCACAGCACACACAAATTAGCCTTGAGGATATTCTTTTGCCTGAACACTCTGGGAGTTTCAGAGTGATACACCAATAAAGGCTTCACTTTGCAATCACCACTAGCATTGGCACACATTAACAGAGTAAGCCTGTCTTTCATAGGCTTATGTCCTGGGATTGCCTTTTCCTCCTGAGTAATGTATGTCCTGCTTGGCATTTTCTTCCAAAACAGGCCTGTTTCGGCTGCTTTGTGGTCCGAACTGGCAGCCTCACCGTGCCTTATCACACTATGTATGCCACTACGCTTCTTAACCCTTTGACTGTTTTCGACGTATAAATACGTCTTACGAGCCAATGTTTCTGACGTATATATACTCAATAATTCTAGCGGCTTCAAATCAAGCGGGAGAAAGCTGGTAGGCCCACATGTGAGAGAATGGGTCTGTGTGGTCAGTGTGCACCACATAAAAAAAATCCTGCAGCACACATTGCATAATGAGAAAAAAAAAATTGATCGTTTTTTTGGAATAAAACGCCGACTTTGAGGTGTATTTTCGTATAGTATTTATCGTTGTATTCGCGTTTTCATGGTCTTAGGTGATAAAATGGAAAACACGTTACAGAAATAGAGATGATTTTCATTACTTTGACGATGAAAATGACCTTGACACTGAGCTCAAAGTAGCGGAAATGTTCGATTTTTACCAATGTTCAGGAGTAAATAAATCACACCACACGTCCAATACACATCAACTGGGGAGTCTAATATTCTTTCACTAGTGCACTGATATTATTTATACCATTTTTACAATAATGCAGTAGTCTGCATAACAGTAAATTTTGTATTTTTTTGTATGAATAAAAAATCAAAATAGAAAGCAATAATAATATAAGAGGGGCCTAGAGATGTGACTAATGAACAGAGCATATGTTATTTTAGTGCCACGAATGTCTACCTTGTTTATTCTGGACCCTATTTTGAAATTGGCATCTTTTTTAGTTTGCGTGAAATTGGCCAAATTGCAAATTTCTGACCACCATATTGGGTAGTCCAAATTAGTTAATGGGAGGTTTCTTGTACTCAGCTGATAGATAAAATGGAGTTCTAAAGAAATAACTATGAGTTTGGTCAACTGGAACAATGGAATTGGCTGAAAATAGGGCTCAAATTCGGCGAAATCGCCGATACGCATATGTCGCTGAGACCGCTAACTTCGCGGGAGCATAATTCCATGAGTTTTTGACCAAATTTCGAACTTTTGGTGTCATTACCATCGGGAAAAGATTCTCTATCATTTCATAAGAAAAAATAATTTTTTTTTTTTTCAAAAATTGAGCGACATAGAATGACAGTTTCAGAAAGGGGCCTGAAACAGTCAAAGGGTTAAATCTCTCAAACCAACCTTTGCTGGCGTTAAATTCACTCACATCATCACTAGTTGCAGGCATTTTTCTAGTTAAATCCTCATGCAACTTCCTAGCCTTTTCACTTAAGATCGCTTGAGAGATGCTATCTCCTGCTATCTGTTTTTCGTTTATCCACGCCAATAACAGTCTCTCAACATCTTCTATCACTTGCGATCTCTGTTTCGAAAACAAAGTTGCACCTTTGGCAAGAACAGCCTCCTTGATTGCCGTTTTCTTGGCCACAATAATAGCGATGGTTGATTGGGGTTTTAACATAAGAAACATAAGAAAGGAGGAACACTGCAGGAGGCCTGCTGGCCCATACTAGGCAGGTCCTTTACAATTCATCCCACTAACAAAACATTTACCCAACCCAATTTTCAATGCTACCCAAGAAATAAGCTCTGATGTGAAAGTCCCACTCAAATCCAACCCTTCCCACTCATGTACTTATCCAACCTAGATTTGAAACTACCCAAAGTCCTAGCCTCAATAACCCAACTAGGTAGACTGTTCCACTCATCAACTACCCTATTTCCAAACCAATACTTTCCTATGTCCTTTCTAAATCTAAACTTATCTAATTTAAATCCATTACTGCGGGTTCTCTCTTGGAGAGACATCCTCAAGACCTTATTAATATCCCCTTTATTAATACCTATCTTCCACTTATACACTTCGATCAGGTCTCCCCTCATTCTTCGTCTAACAAGTGAATGTAACTTAAGAGTCTTCAATCTTTCTTCATAAGGAAGATTTCTGATGCTATGTATTAATTTAGTCATCCTACGCTGAATGTTTTCTAACGAATTTATGTCCATTTTGTAATACGGAGACCAGAACTGAGCTGCATAATCAAGGTGAGGCCTTACTAATGATGTATAAAGCTGCAGTATGACCTCTGGACTTCTGTTGCTTACACTTCTTGATATAAATCCCAGTAATCTATTTGCCTTATTACGTACGCTTAGGCATTGCTGTCTTGGTTTAAGGTTGCTGCTCACCATAACCCCCAAGTCCTTTTCGCAATCTGTATGGCTAAGTTCTACATCATTTAATTTATAAGTACTAGGGTTATGGGCACTCCCAAGCTTCAGAACCTTGCACTTATCTACATTGAACTGCATCTGCCACTTTTCTGACCAAGAATAGAGTTTGTTTAAGTCCTCCTGAAGTTCCCTAACATCTACGTTTGAATCAATTATCCTACCTATCTTTGTGTCATCGGCGAATTTGCTCATATCACTAGTAATTCCCTCATCAAGATCATTGATATATATTATAAACAACAACGGGCCCAAGACTGATCCCTGTGGAACGCCACTTGTTACAGATCCCCACTCGGATTTAACCCCATTTATGGACACTCTCTGCTTCCTGTCAGTGAGCCATGACTCGATCCACGAGAGCACTTTTCCCCCAATGCCATGGGCTGCCACTTTCTTTAACAGTCTATGGTGCGGAACTCTATCAAAAGCCTTACTAAAATCTAAGTAAATAATATCAAATTCTTTATTGTGGTCAACAGCCTCAAAAGCTTTACTGAAGAAAGTTAATAAATTAGTTAGACAAGACCGGCCTCTTGTGAATCCATGCTGAGTATCATTAATCAAGCTATGCTTATCGAGATGGCTTCTTATAATCTCAGCTATAATTGACTCTAGTAATTTGCCTACAATTGAGGTCAGGCTTATTGGGCGGTAATTTGACGGTAACGACTTGTCCCCTGTTTTAAAAATAGGAGTTACATTAGCCATCTTCCACATATCAGACACTACACCTGTTTGAAGAGATAAATTAAAAATATTAGTTAATGGTTCACAGAGTTCCATTTTGCATTCCTTAAGAACCCTTGAAAAAACCTCATCAGGACCCGGCGACTTATTTTGCTTCAGTCTGTCTATCTGCCTCACAACCATCTCACTAGTGACTGTGATGTTACATAATTTATCTTCTTCTAGCCCACTGTAAAAATTAATTACTGGAATATTGTTAGTGTCTTCCTGTGTAAAAACTGAGAGAAAATAATTATTTAAAATCAAGCACATTTCATTCTCATTGTCAGTAAGGTGCCCATAGTTATTTTTAAGGGGACCTATCTTATCTCTAACTTTTGTTCTATAGACCTGGAAAAAACTTTTTGGGTTAGTTTTAGAATCCCTAGCAACTTTAATTTCATAGTCCCTTTTAGCTTTTCTTATCCCCTTTTTAATGTCCCTCTTAATGTCAATATACTGATTCATAAGATGACCCTCACCTCTTTTGATACGCCTATAAATTCCTTTCTTATGCCCTAGTAGATATTTGAGCCTATTATTCATCCATTTTGGGTCATTTCTATTTGATCTAATTTCTTTATATGGGATAAACGCTCTTTGAGCAGCATGTATAGTGTTCAGAAAACTGTCATATTGATAGCTCTCTTCGTTACCCCAGTCAACAGATGATAAGTGTTCTTTAAGCCCATCGTAATCTGCTAAGCGAAAATCTGGGACTGTTACTGAGTTATCGCTACTATCGTACTTCCATTCAATACTAAATGTAATTGATTTGTGGTCGCTAGCACCCAGTTCCTCTGAAATTTCTAAATTATTAACAAGGGATTCATTGTTTGCCATAACTAAGTCAAGCAGGTTATTTCCCCTTGTAGGTTCTGTCACAAACTGCTTCAAAAAACAATCCTGAAATACTTCTAAGAAGTCGTACGATTCTAAATTCCCAGTCAAGAAATTCCAATCAACATGACTAAAGTTAAAGTCTCCTAGAATTACTACATTATCGTGCCTTGTGGCCTTAACAATTTCCTCCCATAGTAGTTTCCCTTGGTCCCTATCTAAGTTAGGGGGACGGTATATCACTCCTAAAATCAGTTTTTCATGCCCCTCTGAAAATTCTATCCAAACAGACTCTGTATGTGTTACTTCAGACTTAATACCCGTTTTTATGCAACAGTTCAAGCGATCTCGGACGTACAATGCCACCCCACCCCCCCTCCCAATACTTCTATCTTCTTGGAACAATTTAAAACCCTGAATATGACATTCCGCAGGCATGTCCCGACTTTTTGAATTAAACCACGTCTCAGTTAAGGCAAATACATCAATGTTACCTACACTAGCAACTAATCTCAACTCGTCCATCTTATTCCTAGCACTACGGCAATTAGCATAATAAACATTGAAAGACTCTCCTTTCTCTTTACCCTTCCTGCTCATTTCTATTTTTCTACTAAACCTATTACCGTCTTTATCACCCAAGGTCCCTGGCTTTTCAATATCTATCTCGTTCTTATTATTACTAGTTCCCCTAGAACTCGTAATATTACTACACTGGGACTTCACTGTTTTGTGTACAACCTGGCCAGCTCGGAGACACGTACTCCACTTTCATACTTAGCAGTGATCTCTTTCTTCATCTCCATAGTAATTCTCACCCTTATTCCTGTAGGGTTGGCACTAGAAGCTTTCTTGGGGCCCATGGTCACTTATTTTGCAGGTTAAATCACTAAAAATGCTGTAATAATACAAAATGTTCCGATTGTATGCTTGGATGTTACCGTGGAGGCTGGCTTGCAAACAATGCCACTGGCGGAACATGTGAGGCTGGCTCAGGCTGCACATAGACGCGTCTCGGACGAATCGCGTTGAGCGAGTTTTTTAGCGCTATGCGAGGCAAAATTTTAGCGATAAAATGTATTGCTAGGCGGATTTAACGTTATGTGATGCCAACATTAGGCGGGGGCCCACTGTAATATGTTCCCTTGAAGCATGAAAAACAAAGTCCACCCCTGACAGTGACATGATAAGGGGAGATAACATCTGATAAGAGCTGACGTTTGATGAGCGTAAACGAGGGTGAGGGAGGGTGCAGCTGATAAGAAAAGATTAGATGACCATCCCCCTCGCTTTGTTTTTGCTGGTACACAAACATTTCTGTCTATTTGTCTGTCTGTCAAGCTCCTTGTCTATCTGTCTAGCTCTCTGTCTCAGAGAGAGCCACAAGACTGCATCATCACCTTTACTCACATCTTCAAGCAGAGTATAGCACTTTGTCTGTATGTTTGGGTTATCCTAGGTAATTTATACTACATATACTTGCATTTATGTGTACCTATGAGACAGAGATAGATAAAGACAGATTGAAAGAGATAGACAGAGACAGACAAAGCCAGAGACAGATACAGATAGAGACAGATGCAGATAGAGACAGACAGATACAGATAGACAGAGACAGATAGAGATAGACACAGAGACAGATAGACAGAGATAGACAGACAGAGATAGACAAAGATAGACAGAGATCGACAGACCCTAAACTTGGGGTTAACATCACTTTCCTCTTAAAAGAGAAGTGTTAATATGACATTACATCAGTGAATCCTTTGCGTTTGCCGCACTGTTTGCTCTAGCTGGTGCTCAATTTAACTGGTGCTCCCACAAGGTACTAAGTGGTCCCAGATTTTTTAATACTGTGTACACCAAGTGTTAAGACCAATTCCATGCTGACCAGGCATCTCAGGCCAATCGTGCCAAATTTGGAGGCAGGAAAAATAAAACATATATACGTTTGGGGTGCTACGAACGTGAACGTATATATACGTTTGGGGTGCTATGCACGTGAACGTATATATACGTTTGGACCGTTTAAGGGTTAAATTGTGTAGTTGTTGGTCATTATAGTACTCTGATGGTATGTGTTAACATTTTAAATAAAAAGATTTGTGCCCTTTCGTTTTATTCCCTTGATTTGTGAGCAAATTCTCTATAGTAGCAACTAGATCATCATAAAATCTTTATGTGCCAGTGTGCTTGTAACTCTTATACTATTGATCCATATAATTAATAAAGTTTTTTCAGTGATCTTTGTTAAGAATACATTTTTACATTTGTATTTACAGTTGCTCCTTGATTTCTGGTTATGTGCTCAAAATTAATGGATGTGAGACTTGGAAAGTGATCACCACTTATTACAGGGTCAGACATTGTGTATAGTACATTAAATTCTAGGAGCAGATCTAATATTCCACAGTATATACGAGTGGGCTCAATAGTACTCTCTATTCTAGCATTCTTGTATTCATTTAGGAATTTAGTTCCATTGATGTTTGTCATTGATCCCAGAATATTCTTGCATCTGGCATTATAATCTACAAGATTAATGGTAGGTTCACTATTAATGGGATCAGGTAGAGCATCTGGTTAAAATGGATTAGCTTAAGCATAAATATTAATGATGTTAATCAAGAAGTTGCCTGCATTTACTTTAGCATAAGTAAATGAAGCAAGATTTTTTCTGACATAAATAATACAGTAGTTAGATTGTGGGTTGGTTATCCAGGCAACTTTTGGGGTTTTTCTCCACTCTGTAGTCTACATTTTTGTAAGAAAAAACTACATCAGTAGTCTTTGTTTCACTAATATGATGCAAGTTTGGGAACCTCTTTCTGATGGGAGCAATGTTCCATTAAAAAATTACAACCTAACCATCATAGGAATTTATTACAATCTCTTGCTCGTTAGATGGTAGGTAAGGCTGTTATTCTGCAAGCATAGTGTGCAAGTACCTAACAGCAAGCAACATAGTTTGTATATTTCAGAAATACTCTTGTTCTGTTTCCTGATGAACAAAACACCACCACTGTTTAGAATCATTTGAGCAATACCACCTAACAAGTGATAAGAAAGATTAATTTATTTAACAGAGAAGGAATTGGCAGAAAAATGTAATTGATCTCATTAGTTTTTGGAAGAGGTGGGGAGTGGCATTTATTGCATTTTGTGATAAACTACAATTGGTAGGAATGAAAGAATTATTCTGGTATTATTTTCAGGACACCAACTTCACATACGTTGAAGATCTTGTGCTTCAAGATGTCAATAACTTTGCAGAGCTTCGAAGGGGATCCAGGATAGGCTTGGGTGTTCCCCTTGTACATGCCAAAAACGATAATTTGTCAAATAAAAACTTCGTCTTTCTAAAGCTCTGTCAAGATGATCCTGATTCATCTGTGAGTTCCATCTGTTGTAGAAATGTTTTCCATTTCTTCAGATTAACAAAATACCACCATCTGTTGCTGGCCAGCCACTATTTTTATTATATAATTTTTTTTACAATTGAGAACACTATTTGGTAACTTTTCAAATGTTAAACTTGTAAAAATAAAAGGCCTTTAACTAGAATATACAGTGGTCCCTTGAGTTATGATGGGCTGGGGTTACGATTTACCCTCGTAAAGGAATTTAGTTTTGCATTGTAATGAAAAATTTGAGATACGATATGCACTTTTGATTTAATTGCACCTTCTTTTTGTTATCAAGTCGTCATGGCTCTAAAATGCACAGTAAGTAGATAATTTCTCTGAATATCAAATAAGGAATTGTGAAAAAAAAAATGATGCAGGAGCTAGAATTAGTACATTAACCCCTTGACTGTCGCAACCCCAAATCCTGAGGTGTCTCCTGGTGTCGCAAAATTTAAAAAAAAAAAAAATTATTTTTTCTTATGAAATGATAGAGAATCTTTTCCCGATTGTAAAGACACCAAAAAAACGAAATTTGATGGAAAACTGACGGAATTACGCTCTCGCGAAGTTAGCGACTTCGGCGATATTTAAAAATCGGCAATTTCGCCCACTTTGAGCCCTATTTTTGGCTAATTCCGTTATTCCAGTCAACCAAACTCATAACTATTTCTTCAGAACTCTATTTTTTCTAACGATTGAGTACAAGAAACTGCCCATTTACCGATTTCAACTACCCAATAACATGGTCAGAAATTTGCAATTTGGCCAATTTCACGAAAATTAAAAAATACGACAATTTCAAAATAAGGTCCAGAATGAACAAAGCAGACATTCCTGGCTCTAAAATAACATTTTCTTTGTTCATCAGTCATGTCTCCAGGTCCCTGTGATATTACTCTTGCTTTTTATTTTGAAATTTTATTCAAACAAAAAATAGAAGATTTACTGTTATGCAGACTACTGCAATACTGTAATAATTGTAAAAATTACATCAACCCATTCATGACTGCGTATTAGAATGGCTATTTGGACATTTATTGGACAATGACATCATTTGTTTACTTTTGAACATCGGCAAAAATCAAACATTTCCTGTACTTTGTGCTCCATTTCCAGGTTCTTTTTATAGTAAAATTAATCAAAATCACCTCCATTTCTATAATATAGTTTCCATTCTATCAAATGAGACCAAGAAAACGAGAATACAACCACAAATACTATACGAAAATAGACCACAAAGTCGGCATTTTAATTAAAAAAAACGGTCGGAGTTTTTTTTTTCTCATTATTCACTGCGTGCTCCAGGATTTTTTTTATGTGGTGCACACTGACCACACAGACCCATTCTCTCACATGTGGGCCTACTAGCTTTCTCCTGCCTGATTTGAAGCCGCTAGAATTTATGAGTATATATACGTCAAACACGGTACCTCGCAAACGTATATATACGGCCGCGACAGTCAAAGGGTTAATACATAATATGGCTTTTCACAATTAACCATCTCTAATATTATAGTGCTGTCAAATCTTAGGTAGGGGAAAAAAAGGCAGAGAAATTATCATAGAGATGAAAAAACTGTTGTTATTGTGGATAAGAGAGAAGCAGATGAAGGGAGGCACAATGCCTGCTAGTTATATCTGTGAGCATACAAGTCCAAGGTACTGTAAAAGTTGAACTTCTGGGGTCTTTATGGAATAAATTGCCATAAAACCATGCATTTGGGGGTTTGAGTTATGCTAGTCTTGAGGTATGATACATCATGTAGAATGGATTAATATTGTAACAAAAGGACCACTGTTTATACCTATTGCTTTAATCCTTGGTGGCCATTAATTTGTTAAATATGTTTACTAGTTACTTTGTAAAAAAAAAAATAACAGATGTATCATTTGCTATTGCAGAATGAGAAACTAGAGCATACAGTATTGTATGCTGAAGTTTCAAACAATGAGCAGTCTTTGTTAAACAATTCTTCAGGCATTCAAGCAATGGCTCACAAGAATGCTCCTGTCAACCACATTAGGACCCAATTTACAAATGAATACAGTGGAAATAGACTTGATCAACCTGGATCATCCAAGCAAGGATCTGATGTCTTAGATCCTTTGACATCTTGCTCAGGTTTCACATCTGGTAGTGCCTCATATCCTGTGTTGCAGAATCAGGAAACTCGACCTTTTCCTTCATTACCACATGGTCCCACAATGCCTTCATTGCGACAGGCACCACAAAGTAAACCATTGACTCAATGTGTGTCCCAGTTAGAAAATAGGATTCAAGAACCTTTATCAGAATTACACTTGCAAAATAAATATCATGAAAGATCTCATGTATTACATGTTAATAGATCAAATTCTGCACTTAATACTGTCTACCCAAATCAAATGGTAGCATTACCTTCAAAAGTACAAACAGATCTCCAAATTCAGTCAGAAGTTCAGAGTCACAGTCTAGAACACGATGCAGCTGTTTCAAGATATAACCCACAACAGTGGAATTATCCTGCTAGTGGGCCACACCAACACTCTCAGTGTAGACTAGATAACGTACATGCCTCAGGAACACTCACTAAAAATGCTTCTGAAATATTTCATCAAATAGATTTAAGGCAAATGGACAGTGCTTCAGGTTCTCAGTATAAAGAAGTATTCAGTAAGCTTAATTCTAAAAGTGGGATGAGTCATATTCCAGAATCTTCTAAATCTTGGCAGAGATATAGTCAAAATACAATTGTATCATCCCAAGCACAGGAGACACGAAAGTCAGTATCAGCAGTGTGCGAGGCAGTCATGCATCCTACATTTTCCCCTGAATCAACATCATTTTCTTTAAATCTAGAAATTGAATCATGCAATCAGTCATCAAATATGCAAATTGTAAGTTCTGCTTACAGAGGTGTTGATAGTGAACCAAAATCTCTTGTGCCTAGGTCTTCAAAATTGCAGGTACATGGTCAGCAGACCCAGGATGCCCAGCAGACAGAGTCTTCTGTGTTGGTAGCTCCTATGCAAGTTCCGAGTTCAAAGGAATTATTGATCGAGTCTGATTCTTCACATGGTTCTTCCACAATTCCATCAATACATCAACTTACAAAACATCCTGGAAATGCTTTATCTTTGCATGAAGTTTCAGAAACATCTGTGAATGTACAACCAAATAAAAATTTTGGAGCAAGACAGTCACAACAAACTTTGGAATCTAAGATTGATAAAGTGTCCAGTGAAGCTTTTGAAGAGCATAATTCAACTGTAGAGCCAAGGGTCTCTCCTGATAAAAGCACAACCACAGTCTTTTACACTAAAGGTGATAATTCAGGAATTGAATGTTCTTCCATTGGCACTAAAAATGATTCACTGGCAAACAGATCTACTCTGGAAAACATAGGAGGCACCCCAACACACAAAGATGACCACATTTCAATTGACATGGATAACTCAGATTTACCCATAAGTATTGACCTCACTGAACCTGAGCCAGAATCTATGACAGTAACCGAGTGTGTGAATGAAGTAAAAAATATGAACTGTGATAAAGACAGTGAGCACATAAAATGCAGAATAGCAGATGAGGATATAAGTGTTATCTCTGAAATAATAGACACTTCAGCAGCAATGGAAGATTTGTCAGTAAAAAGAAAAAGAAAAACTACCGAGAAATCAAGTGAAGAAATAAGTGATAGTGCTGAAAATCATATAAACAATGTAAAGAAAGTTAAGTTAAGTGAGTCACCCAGGTTGTTGAATAATGTGGAAGAAAATATTGCAAACAGCCATCAAACTGAGCTACAGCTAGACCACAGAAAACCCAAGAGTAGTGAGACTATACAAATTGATTCTGATTGTGATTCATTTAAGGCTTTAGAGAGTAGCAAGAATGAATTACCAATGCATCATGGCAAAACTAAAAAGTCCAAAAGAACCATCATTGATTCTGATAGTGATTCATCTAAGGATTTAGAAAGAAGTGAAGCTGAATTTCAGATGCAGTGTCACAAAATTAAAAGATCCAAAGGTAAGATAATTAATTCTAATAGTGATTCCTCTAATGATTTAGAGAGCAGTGAAATGGAACTACAAATGCAGCGCCGAAGAACTAAAAGATGCAGAGCCATAATTATCAACTCTGATAGTGATTCCACTGAAGAATCTTCAGATAAGCCAGATAAGAATGTTGAACCTAGAGGAATTGAAACTAAATCTTTAGCAGTGAAACGTATTGGCATAAAAGCCACTCTAAATGACTGGAAATACAAAACATGCAGTGTGTCTGTGGAAAGATTACCACCATCTATAGTAGGTGCGAGCAAAGATAAAGTAGTCATACCAAGTGAACACAAAAATATGCCACTGAAATCTGCTGTGCCTCAAATTAATAAAAAAAATTCAGAAGGTGGTATGAATAAACTGTTTAAGGATTCTCGAATTACACTAGATGATGATTTGCCTGATGTAAACATTTCCTGTGTCAGTAAGGAGATGTCCCATTCTCTGTCACTTTTCTCAGAATCTCGAGAATCGGAGAACAAAATTGCAAGTTACCCTAGAAATGCAAGAGAAAATCAGAGAAAGCACAAAGGAGAAAACCTTAGAGATATTAAGACAGATGTTCCTGAAGAGCAGCTTGAATCTCAAAAAAATTACAGTCGCCTCCAAAGAGACAAAAAGGATCAGTTTTCTGGCACGTGTGAAAATCAGCCATTGTCTCGACAGAAAGACAGTATGAATAAGAAAGGTCCATTGTCTACAGGTACTGAAGACGGCACTGCTCTTCATGATAAGGGTTATAATAAAGATGAATCAAGTGTTACAGGAAGACATACTAGCACATCTTTTAGTACATCAGAGACTTTCACAAGAAACAATAATAGTAAATTGTGCCATTCAAAAGACATAAGACTTAATAAAGAAACAGATATTTCTGATGTGGGCTCTCGTAATATCCTAACCAAATCTTCTCTACCTCCAATGGTTACAGTTAAAACAGAAAAAACTGAAGAACCAAATGTGGAGGAAATTAAAATAAAGAAAGAGAAAATTGAAGACAGTGAGAATAATGGAATATCCATTAAGAAAGAATTTAATGACAATCCTACGCAGGTACAAGATAAGACGGTGGATGGAGACGACGAGGATGATATCATTTGCATGTATTCACAGGTAGATGAAACTATATGGGTTTCAAGTGATGAGGATGAGATGCCATCACAAGATGTCTCCTTTGGTCCTTTGCCTTCTAGCCCTGACTTAGATATTGAAGAACTGTTTAGAGATGATGAACAAGAACTAAACCAAGATGTCACCAACACATCAAAGAATGATGCCCCAGAGGAAGGCAAGGCATTAAATGATGACCATTGGTTTCCTGTTCTGTCTCAGTCCTTTTTTGATGATGATGACAGTGATAAAGATACTGACAGTAAAGGATCTAAATCTGCAGACTCAAGTTCTCTTGATTCCCTGCCAGGCCCCAGTGGAATAAACAGTGTTGAAGATGAAGATTGGTGGCCAGTGCTTTCACAAGAAATATTAGATGAAATAGCTGCTGATAAGGTAGATGACACATACAAAAGTGATCAGAGATCTTCAGACAGCTCAAAAAACCTTGAGGCCATTATTGAAAAATTAAAAAATAAAGAGAAACGAACATCTCAGTTGACAGACCCCAAGCTGCCACCACAGCGAAGAAGAAGAAGCACTTCTCAAGAGACTTCCAGAGTACAGTCACCTGAAAGTACCATAGATAATGTAGAGAGTGCATCTAAAAGCAATAAAAATGACAGTAAGAAAGAGGAATGGATTTCAACAAGTAAAAAATCTGAGAAATTAACTGTGCAAACTATTACAGTTCCAGCTTGGCAAAAAATTGTGGGTCCTCAGAAAAAGAAATCTAAGAATCGTTCGCACCTAAGAGATAATTTAACATCAAAATTTAATCTTGAGTCATATAAAGCAACACTGGAACACAAGCCTAGAGAAAAGCATCATCTTATTCCTAAAATAAAGGAAGACCAGAGTGCTAAAGCTAATGATAGAAGGCATAATTATCACAGAAAATCACACTTAGTAACTGATAAGCCACGTGCTGGTGAGAATATTTCTGTTCAGAGAAAAAATGTGCAAGATGATAGTTCCAAAAAAGAGAAACCTCGACCTAAGGTAGCAGCAAAAGTCACAAAAAAGACACGTTCCGAGAGATTGATCGATATTGATATATTCTCATCTGCAGCACCTTTACCAAAACCCAGAAAAGTAAATTACAAGATCCCTAGAAATACTGAAAAGGAAGATTCTAAAAATCTGAAGTCTCAAGCTTGTGATGCTTCTGAAACCCACATGAATAGTGGCAGTGGGGTTGTCTTAGCAAAACCTAGGGTAAGTACCTCTAATACTACTTCATCCCTAGGAATGCAACCCAAAAATATAATTACTTCTGGAGATAATAACAAAGAAAATGCAGACCTGCTTCAACAGACATCAGAGGAAGTTAGAAATGCTAATGATATTGAAAAGCCTCAGAAAGGCATATTACGGTTGTTTATACCAAAATCTGGCACAAAAGAGAAAAAAGTGCACTTTCCACAGAAGTCAGAGGACCTTGTTAATGCATTGCTTATATCACCTCGCAAAGACAGTGATAAGGCTGGAAAACTAGAAGTGAGAGCACGTGAAATTCTACCCAGAGAACTTTTGATACAGAAATATCACCTTCCACCAAACTACATGGAATATTTCATCTATCACATATGTAGGTGGAATTATGACTGGCTAGATGTATACAGAATTGGGCAAGAAAAAAATGAAGCAAGTGGTAAAGGTGGTGCAGTACCTCCACCACCAGTAGCTACAAGTACCAACTACCCAACTCTGATACTTTACAGTTCCTATAATGATTATAAAGAAATATTTAGCAATCTTATGTACTTAGAGGTTTGGGAAAATGTATATCAGGATTGGTTGAAATACAGACTTTCTAACATTTGGCTGCCCACACAAATTGATGTAGTGAATCAAGCTTTTATTGAAGATGGAAAATCTCCACTTAAATTTTGGGGTATCAATATGGTAACAATAATCACACAAAATCAGAGCAACAGAGGATTACATCCTAGACAGGGCTCCCTTATATCTCTTAGAATTCAAGAGGGGGTTAAAAAGATGACTATTTTTGGTTATGTGGACCATTTTACAAAGAATCGGAAGCGTTTGATGACAAGAGAGTTGGAACAAGCTTGTCCAAATGGTGAAATATGTCTTATGATGGCAGTGCGAGTAACTAAAAAAGATATTTTGATAGTTAAGAGTGGACAAATTATATGGATCAGTAATGTGTCATACATTCGACCAAGTACTCGCATATGGGAAGGACTGTGTAAACTTCCTCTCTCCCCACTTTTTTCAGATTTCCTAAAACCAACTGAAGCTGCTTTTGCTTGCAGCCGTGAATGTGGCCAGTATTTAGTTGATGGGATGTCCCTTAATGATGTACAAAGAAAAGCAGTTGTAGAAGTCAGTAGTAAATGTGTGTTAAGTTACAATGTGCCCAAGCTGAGCCTAATCCATGGTCCCCCAGGCACAGGCAAAACTCGCACAATTACAGCTATCATAGCTCAAATTATAAAGATGTCTTACAAGAGAGGGTTACCATTTTGTCGTATTTTACTGTGTGCTCCATCTAATGCTGCTGTTAATGAGCTCACTTTAAGACTCCTTAAACTCAAAGAAATTGGCATATGTTTGCGTGTTGTGAGGGTTGGTGTCAGAGAAAGTATAAACCCAGAAATCAAGGAGTGCCATCTGGATTCATTTGTACAGAAGCAAGTTAAATTGGAACTTTCAAGCCCTAAAAATCTTTCCACCAAACAGGAGTGGGACAGAAGGAAAGCCATGGTGGAAGAAGCTGCAGAGAGTTTACAAAATGCCAGGAAGGATAACATGAGCAAGGAGGACATCAAGTCTCTGGAAAATCGTCTTACTGAATTAGCTCGTGCTAAAGCTGATTTTGAAAGAAGTTTCCATTCACAGCCATCTGCACAAGAAAGATATCAGTTGCAACAGAAGTGGCAGCAGCAAATTCTTCTCAATGCAGAAGTCATAACGACAACTCTTGGTGGATGCTTGTCTGGAGCTATGTCAGATGTTTTTAGTAACACCCCTCATGGTTTTACTTGCTGCATCATTGATGAGGCAGGACAATGCACGGAGATGGAAACATGGCTACCTCTTCTTCTTAAAGTTCATAAACTGGTGCTAGTCGGTGACCATCGGCAGCTCCCAGCAACGGTGCTCTCCCAGTTGGCACAAAATAAAAATCTGAAGCAGTCATTATTTGAACGATTATATCATCGTTTTATAGTAGAGCTGCAGTTAGATAATATGGTACATACTTTAAATGTTCAGTATCGAATGCATCCAGAGATTGCTGCCTGGCCTGCTCAGCACTTTTATTCAGACAGACTTCTCACTAGTCCACACATTATTGATGAGCGGAACTGTGACCTCAAGCCATACATAGTGTTTGATTTGAAGGTTAGTGAAGGTTTTTGTACATCTAGAATAGATGGTAAGACCGAGGATTTTTTTTTGTCTGAAATTAGTTCCTGGGTCATCTTACTTTCCAAAAATTACTTATTATATTGATTATGTTGTATCTTAGATAGGAATTTTCTTCGTTGGATTTTCAATTTCACCAGTCTTTTTTTTTTTTTGTGTGTGTGTGTGTGTGTGTACTCATCTAATTGTGGTTGCAGGGGTCGAATCATAGCTCCTGGCCTCACCTCTTCACTATTCACTACTAGGTCACTCTTCCTGCTCTGTAAGCTTTATCATACCTTTTCTTAAAGCTATGTATAGATCCTACCTCCACTACATCACTTCCCAGACTATTCCACTTCCTGACAACTCTGTGGCTGAAGAAATACTTCTTAACATCCCTGTCATTCATCCGAGTCTTCAATTTTCAACTGTGACCCCTTGTTGCTGCGTCCCAACTCTGGAACATCATGTCTCTGTCCACCTTGTTGATTCCTTTCAGAATTTTATATGTCGTTATCACATCCCCCTCTCCCTCCAGTATCATCAGGTCGATTTCCTTTAACCTCTCCTCGTGGAACATACCCCTTAGCTCTGGGACTAGTCTTGTTGCAAACCTTTACACTTTCTCTAGTTTTTTTATATGCTTGGCTAGGTGTGGGTTCCAAACCGGTGCTGCATACTCCAATATAGGTCTAATGTACACAGTGTACAGGGTCCTGAATGATTCCTTATTAAGATGTTGGAATGCTGTTCTTAGGTTTGCTAGGTGCCTTATGCTGCAGCAGTTATTTGATTGATGTGCGCCTCAGGAGATAGGCTCAGTGTTATACTCACCTCAAGATCCTTTTCCTTGAGTGAGGTTTGTAGTCTCTGGCACCCTACACTGTACTTCGTCTGCGATCTTCTTTGCCCCTCCCCAGTCTTTGTGACTTTGCACTTGGTGGGATTGAACTCCAGGAGCCAATTTCTGGGCCAGGCCTGCAGCCTGTCTAGATCCCGATTGAATTCTTCTCATCAACTTCACATCATTTAGAAACAGGGACACCTCTGAGTCTATTCCTTCCATCATGTCGTTCACAAATACCAGGAATAGCACCGGTCCTAGGACTAACCCCTGTGGAACCCCGTTTGTCACAGGTGCCCACTCTGACACCTCGCCACGTACCACGACTCGCTGGTGTCTTCCTGACAGGTATTCCCTGATCCATTGCAGTGCCTTTCCTGTTATCCCTGCCTGGTCCTCCAGCTTTCGCACTAATCTCTTTTGTGGGACTGTGTCAAACTCCTTCTTACAATCCAAGAAAATGCAATCTACCCACCCCTCTCTCTCTTGTCTTACTGCTGTTACCCTGTCATAGAACTCCAGTAGGTTTGTGACACAAGATTTCCCATCCCTGAAACCGTGCCGGCTGTTGTTGATGAGCTCATTCCTTTCTAGGTGCCCCACCACTCTCCTCCTGATAATCTTTTCCATGTGTGTGTGCATGCATGTGTGTGTGCATTTGTGTGTGCGTGCATGTGTGTGTGCGCATGCATGCTCTCTGGGACCCTTATTGTACCTCATCTAAATCTGTGTGTGATTCCTGCTTCCACTACTTCATTTTCTAGATTGTTCCACTTCCTGACAACTCTGTGGCTGAAGAAATAGTTCGTAACATTCCTGTAACTCATCTGAGTTTTCAACTTCTAGTTGTGTTACCTTGTTGTTGTTGTGTCCCATCTCTGAAACATTCTGTCCCTATCCACCCTGTCAATTCCACTCAGTATTTTATATGCCATTATCATGTCCTCCCTATCCCTCCTGTTTTCCAGTGTCATCAGGCTGATTTTCCTTAACCTCTCCTCGTAGGTCATACCCCCTTAGCTCTAGGACTAGTCTGGTTGCAAACCTTTGCACTTTCTCTAATTTCTTGATGTGTTTAACAAGGTGTGGGTTCCATACTGGTGCCGCATACTCCAGTATGGGTCTGACGTACATGATGTACAGTGTCATGAATGGTTCCTTACGTAGGTGTCGAGACACCGTTCTCAGGTCTGCCAGGCACCCATATGCTGCAGCAGTTATTTGGTTGATGTGTGCCTCAGATGTCCTTGGTGATGCTTATGCCAAGATCCTCTTCCTTGAGTGAGTTTTGTAGCCTTTGACCTCTTAGGCTGTGCTCCATTTGCAGTCTTCTTTGCCCTTCCCCAAGTTTCATAACTTTGCACTTGCTGGGGTTAAACTCCAGGAGCGATTTGTTGGACCAGGTTTGCAACCTGTCCATGTTCACTTGTAGGCTTACCTGATCCTTGTCCACTTGTATACTCCTCATTAGCTTCACATCATCTGTGAACTGGGACATCTCTGAATCTCTCTTCCATCATGTCATTCACATATACAAGAAACAGCTACAGACCTAGAACTGACCCTTGTGGAACCCCCATTCAACACATGCACCCACTCTGATGCCTTGTCACATACCAACACACGTATCTCTTCTGTCAGGTAGAGGAGACCAGGGCTAGTTGGCACACTTTTTACATTTTCGGTGATGAAAGAAAAACAAAAAACGATTTTGGTAATTTTATACTTCCAGTGAAAAAATATAAATCTTCCTCTTACTTTTCATGAAATAAAAAAAATAAAGCACAGTATTCTTTAGAAAAACACATTTCACGTGTGCCAACTTGCCCCATGTTTGGGTAAGTTGGCACAGACTATGGGGTAAATTGGCACAGCAAATAGTAATAGTAAATTAGGAATATGTAACAGTAAATTTAGATACTAATTATTCATAATGTTTCATTTCAATAATATTCAGTTCCATAGAAACTTAAAAATCTTTTCTTAGTAAAGAACGAAACCTTTTTTAATAATATAAAATTAAAAGCTGACTAGGTGTTATACATTCAGTTGAAAATAATTGCACTTCCAGATAATAATTGCACAGAATACTTAACACCTGTACGTAGTAGGTTGGTAGACAGCAGCCACCCAGGGAGGTGCTACCGTCCTGCCAAGTGAGTGTAAAACGGAATCCTGTAATTGTTTTACATGATTGTAGGATTGCTGGTGTCTTTTTTCTGTCTCATAAACATGCAAGATTTCAGGTACGTCATGCTACTTCTACTTACACTTAGGTCACACTACACATACATGTACAAGCATATATATACACACTCCTCTGGGTTTTCTGCTATTTTCTTTCTAGTTCTTGTTCTTGTTTATTTCCTCTTATTTCCATGGGGAAGTGGAACAGAATTCTTCCTCCGTAAGCCATGCGTGTTGTAAGAGGCGACTAAAATGCCGGGGGCAAGGGGCTAGTAACCCCTTCTCTTGTATAAATTACTAAATTTAAAAAGAGAAACTTTCGTTTTTCTTTTTGGGCCACCCTGCCTTTGTGGGATACGGCCGGATTGTTGAAAAAAAAAAACTTAACACCTGAGGTGAACTTAATCTAAATCATCATCTGAGTCACAGTTGGGGCATGTATAAAACAAATCTTTATCAGTGCAGGCTTCGTGTGCCCACAACTTGCACATTCTACACTGTATCCATACTTCTCGTGGTTTGCTTTTGGAAAAAGGACCCATACATACCAAACAGAGACTGTCCTCTTCATCTGAACTTTCCTCATCACCATGAACACGTTTTTATTTCTTTGATTGTTTCTTCTTTGCTTCTTTTGATATCTTTTCCAATGTCTTTTTCACTGGCATGTCAATCAAAAATGGCAGAGGAGCATTTCCTCCTGTTCATTCCACTTCTCTTCTTGGGACCAGCTTTATGCAATGGCCTCAATTCTTCAGGAGTTGGGGCTTTCTTCCTACAGACACTGTGCCAATTTGCCCCATTTTTGTTGAGCCAACTTGCCCCATCCATACCAGTGTTCATAAATAAATGGTTTTAGTATATATTAATAAACCTAATATAAACTGTTTCATGGGTAAACACTCCTTCAGCCCTAAGTTAAATTATGGCTAAATTGGATATTTCTCATCTGTAACCCCATACATGTTACAGCAAACAATATAAGCAAATGATAATTTACTTACCTACATCAAAATAAAATTTTTCCCCACTCCAGTTAAGTACTGCAACCTCTTGGTATGGTTATTGGTGAGTGAGGAAGCACGTGGTGATCCTATGATGTAAATAACAACGCCATCTAGCGGTAAATATTTGAATTATTACAAGTGTGTCAACTCACCCCTGTTGCCAACTAGCCCCTGTTGCCAACTAGCCCCAGTCTCCCCTATTCCCTAATCCATTGCAGTACTTTCCCTGCTGTTCCTGCCTACTTCTCTAGCTTTTCAACCAGTCTCTTGTGTGATACTGTGTGGAATTTCTCCTTACGGTCCAAGAAGGTGCAGTCTACCCATCCCTCTCTCTGTTACCTTTTCGTAGAACTACAGTGGGTTTGTGATGCAGGATTTCCCTTTCCTGAAGCTGTGCTGGTTGTCATGTATGAGGTTATTCCTTTCTAGGTGCTCCACTACTCTTCTGATAATCTTCTCGATAACTTTTCATACTATGCTTGTCAGTGACGTTGATCTGTAGTTTAGTACTGTCTGTCTCCTCTTTTAAAAACCGGAACCCCGTGGAATTTCCCAATGCCACAATATTTTCCACATTTGGCATAGGCTTCTCAGGGTCAGCCCCAAACCCTTCAAAATCCCTCTCTTGTACACATTGTGGCCACAGTTTTCTCCAAGCAGAGTTCAAAGTCCTGGAAGTCACTCCCTTCCGAGCCTTACCTATAAGGTTTATGCAGTGGAGGATATTGAAGTGATCTTTCCAGAACTCTCTTAGGGTCAGTTCAGTGTCTGAGGTCACTTCAAAGCACTTTTGAAACACTGCTTTGGTGTACAGTTTTTTGAAGTTTGAAATGACCTGCTGGTCCATGGGCTGGAGGAGATGAGTGGTATTAGAGGGCAAGAACTTGACTGTGATGAAACGAAACCCCTGCACCATTTACTCTTCCCAGTCTGGAGGATGAGCAGGAGCATTGTCCATTACCAGGAGGCACATGAGTTCCAATTTATTTTACAGGAGGTATTTCTTCATACTGGGGCCAAACACTTCATTGAACCAATCAAGGAAAATTTCCCTCGTGACCCATGCCTTACTGTTAGCCTTCCACATCACACTCAGATTAGCCTTGGGGACACTGTTTTTCTTCAACACACTGGGATTTTCAGAGTGATACACCAGTAAAGGCTTTACTTTGTGATCCCCACTATCATTACTACAAAACATGAGAGCTAGCCTGTCTTTCATAGGCTTGTGTCCTGGCAGTGCTGTTTCCTCCTGTGTGATGTAGGTTCTCTTTGGCATTTTCTTCCAAAAGAGGCCTGTTTCATCACAATTCGGCACTTGTTGGGGTTGGAATCCTTCAGCTTTTACATAGTCCTTGAATTCCTGAACATATTTTTCATCCGCACATTTGTCAGAACTGACTGCCTTACCACACTGTGTATGCCACTACGCTTCTTAAATCTCTCAAACCAGCCTTTGCTGGCCTTAAAATCACAAACATCAGCATTCATTGCAGGTATTTACTTTACTAGATCGTCATGCAACTGCCTTGCCTTTTCACAAATTATCAACTGCATAATACTATCTCCTGCTAAATGTTTTTGGTTAATCCACACCAACAATAACCTCTCCACTTCTTCGAGAATTTGTGATCTCTCTTTTGTGAGGATAGCTACCCCCTTTTGCAACAGCAGCTTCTTGATTTCCTTTCCCTTTGCCACAATTGAAATGATGGTTGAATGGTGTTTGCCATACATCCTGGCAAGCTCTGAAACACATTCCACTTTCATATTTTTCAATGATCGCTTTATTTCAATTGTGTTTCTCACTTTCTTTACCAAAGGGCTGGCACTAGCTTTCTTTGAGCCCATGATGACTTATTTAGCAGTTGGAAGCACAAAAAAGAATGGAATATTATGAAATCACTTAGTACATATGTCCCAAGGGCAGCTCTATCCACGTGCCAAACAGTAGCATCTGAGCCTGATGACATCCATGTTCATATGCTTCTGTGCCATGCTATATGTTCTGTGATGTTTAATCCAGTTTTTTTTTTTAATTAGAAAAAATAGGTATAGTTTATTCACAAATATTACAGTCAAAACTAAATGCTAAGCCAGGAAACTTAAGATGATGTTTCGGTCCTTCCTGGACCATTGTCAAGTCAAAAACTATGACTTTTCTTAGCCTCTGTATTGTTTATTTTGGCCATAAGTTAAGGGGTATACTTTGAGGTACATTTTTGGGTTAATTAAAAAGTTGATTTATGATCAGAAATATACTCTAAATTTATCTGGGTTAGTTGGTCAGCTTTTATTTCTTTTTCATTCCTCATTATATGTGTAATTTGATATACATACAGTATTTGTTTTGAGAGTTTGAGTGTCCCTTACTATGTCTTTCATTTCCTGTAGACATCACAAGAGCAAAAGGGCCATAACAGTGAGCTATTTAACCCTGCTGAAGCATCACTAGTCCGCCTTATTATTGAAGTGCTGGAACCATTAGTTGGAAATCAAAAAATTGGAGTCATAACACCTTATCAGCGACAAAAAATTTATCTAGAAGAAAAACTTGCAAAATTCTTTGGTCGGATGAGCCTTACTGTAAATACGATTGATGCTTTTCAGGTGAGCAAGTTAAATTCCTTTATAATTTTAATGTGCTGCAATTTATGTATACACCCAACCTTTGATTTTCAGGTATTCTGTCAGTCCAACTTTATTTTGTCTTATAAATTAAAACCACTTTATTCTCCTTTTTGAAATCTTTTATTTATTTTCACTACTTATTCAGGCCTCATGTACAGTAGGGCCCCGCTTTACGGCATTCCGTTAATACGGTCATTTCAGATTATGACCAAAACACACTATATGGCTCCCCCCCCACCTGACTTTTTAATACGGTCATCGTTCCCCACCCTGTTTGTTTACATTCTATGTGAGATCCGTAAGCACTAAGTCTCTCCATTATACACAAATAACCCGCACATAAAAGAGAGAAGCTTACGATGACGTTTCGGTCCGACTTGGACCATTGACAAAGTCACACTAACCAGAAGTGGAGCAGGACGGCTATATATAGGCAGGAAGAGGTGGTGGTAGTAGTAGTAGTAGTAGTAGTAGTAGTACAAGAATGGTATATAATACCAACAACATGAAATTAAGACACGGTCCAAGTCGGACCGAAACGCCGTCGTAAGCTTCTCTCTTTTATGTGCGGGTTATTTGTGTATCGTTCCAGTCACGGTATTGTGCCTTTTTTTGTTATCTCTCCATTATGTCTGAAAACTCCAAAATTTCAAGTGTTTTTAAAAGTTATTTCATATTTTATATCTACTCTGATAATTATACTTATGTATACCTGTACCTAAATAAACTTATGTACTGTGCTGGCGTGCAGGTACACATTAAAATCAGTGAGAGTGTCTTATGTCTCGAGACGTCATATTAGTAATGATAATAATAATCACCGAGTCTCATTAAATGTCGTATATTATGTTAATATACATATTTTCATTAATCCATCTATGATATTTTTTGAAAATTATATAATAAACACAATGCATAACATATAAAGATGATAAATACACCCCACAGGGATATGTTGTGTATCTTTATACGTATATGCTTTTAAACTGTTGTGTTCTGAGCACCTCTGCAAAAACAGTGATTATGTGTGAGTGAGGTGAAAGTATTGAATGATGATAAAAGTATTTTCTTTTTGGGGATTTCTTTCTTTTTGGGTCACCCTACCTCGGTGGGAGACGGCTGACTTGTTAAAAAAAAAAAAATTATGAGATGTGGTAGCAGACGACTTGCACAAGTGACACCACATTAGAAATAATAATAATAATAATAATAATAATAATAATAATCATCACCAAGTCTCATTAAATGTCGTATATTACATTAACCCCTTGACTGTCGCAACCCCCAATCCTGAGGTGTCTCCTTTGTCGCAAAATTTAAAAAAAAAAAAAACATTTTTCTTATGAAATGATAGAGAATCTTTTCCCGATTGTAATGACACCAAAAGAATGAAATTTGATGGAAAACTGACAGAATTACGCTCTCATGAAGTTAGCAACCTTGGTGATATTTACAAATCGGCGATTTCGCCCACTTTGAGCCCTATTTTCAGCTAATTCCATTGTTCCAGTCGACCAAACTCATAGCTATTTCTTTAGAACTCTGTTTTTTCTATCGATTATGTACAAGAAGCTGCCCATTTACCGATTTCAACTACCCAATAACGTGGTCAGAAATTTGCAATTTGCCCAATTTCACGAAAATTAAAAAATATGACAATTTCAAAATAAGGTCCAGAATGAACAATGCAGACATTCCTGGCTCTAAAATAACATTTTCTTTGTTCATCAGTCACGTCTCCAGGCCCCTCTGATATTACTCTTGTTTTCTATTTTGAATTTTTATTCAAACAAAAAAATAGAAGATCTACTGTTATGCAGACTACTGCAATATTGTAATAATTGTACAAATAATGTCAACCCATTCATGACTGCATATTAGAATGGCTAGTTGGACATTTATTGGACAATGACATCATTTGTTTACTTTTGAACATTGGCAAAAATCAAACATTTCCCTTACTTTGAGCTCCATTTCCAGGTTATTTTTATATTAAAACCAATCAAAATCACCTCTATTTCTATAATATGTTTTCCATTCTATCAAAGGAGACCAAGAAAACGAGAATACAACTTAAATACAATGGACCCTCGCCTTACGATATTAATCTGTTCCTGAGAGCTCATCGTAAGCCAAAATTATCGTAAGGCGAATTAATTTTCCCCTGAGAAATAATGGAAATCACATTAATCCGTGCAAGACACCCCAAAGTATGAAAAAAAATATTTTTACCACATGAAATATTAATTTTAATACACACAAACTGAAGAAGACATGCACAATTACTACTCTACTAAGAATAGAATACATGACACTTACCTTTATTGAAGATCTGGTGATGATTGATGGGATGGGAGGAGGGGAGAGTGTGGAAGTTGTTATTGTTTAGAAGGGGAATCCCCTTCCATTAGGACTTGAGGTAGCAAGTCCTTTTCTGGGGTTACTTCCCTTCTTCTTTTAATACCACTAGGACCAGCTTGAGAGTCACTGGACCTCTGTCGCACAACAAATCTGTCCATAGAGCTCTGTACCTCCCATTCCTTTAAGACTTTCCTAAAATGGGCCATAACATTGTCATTGTACAGGTTGCCAATACGGCTTGCAGTAGCTGTGTCAGGGTGATTTTCATCCATAAAGGTTTGCAGTTCAACCCACTTTGCACACATTTCCTTAATCTCTTTTTTCAATTCTATATTAATTCTCGCCCTTTTTACCACAGGGATGGCACTAGAAGCTTTCTTGGGATCCACGGTGACTTATTTTGCAGTTACAAGCACTAAAAACACTGGAATAATGTGAAATGTACCGAATGTATGCGTAGATGCGACCACACTGGCTGGCTTGTAAACACTGGCGCTGAGGCCACACGTGGGATGCGTCCCGGACGAATCACGTAAGGCGAGGCAAAATTTTTGCGTTAAAATGTATCATATGGCGGATTTAACGTAATGCGATGCCATTGTAAGGCGGGGGTCCACTGTACTATACGAAAATAGATCACAAAGTCGGCATTTTAATTAAAAAAAAAAGTCGGAGTTTTTTTTTTTCTCATTATGCACTACATGCTCTAGGATTTTTTTTATATGATGCACACGGACCACACATACCCATTCTCTCACATGTGGGCCTACCAGCTTTCTCCTGCTTGATTTGAAGCCGCTAGTATGAGTATATATATGTCAAACATGGTGGCTCGGAAGACGTATATATACGACCAAAACAGTCAAAGGGTTAATATACACATTTTCATTAATCCATCCATGATATTTCTTTCAAAATTATATCATAAACATGATACATAACATATCAAGATGATAAATACACCCCATAATAGAATAAACAAACATAAATATGAGATGTGGGAGCCAGACTTTTACCAAGAATAACATTTTCTCTAGTCTAACATCAGAGAAAATGTGTTACTGGGGGTAACTGTAGAAAATTATTCCTTTTGTATGTATGTAAGTTTATTCAGGTATACACAAATACAGTTACATGGATTATCATCCATAGCAGCATATGTGTAGAGAACCTAGGATAACCCAGAAAAGTCAGACAGAGTGACTTATTTCTATTACCTTCACTCAGAGCGTCATTTCTTCTAAAAATGGTGTTACATGAGAATGGGAGTGTTGTTCTTTATTTATTCTACCGTATCAATGTAGAGACAACTTGTACACAAACCGGACGTGTACACTTTGTTTGTTTACAAAACTTACGTTCGCCTGGTTTGTTTACATAACACTGCGCCTGTCCTCTCTCATGTACTCATTCTCTCTCTCTCTCTCTCTCTCTCATTTATTCATTTTATCTCGTTTACTCACGTCTGACCCTACATTAAGACTGCAAATATTTTAAGGTAAGTAATGAGTGAACTGTATATGCATTTTATCACTCTGGGATGCTTAACCCTTTCAGGGTCGACAGGCCCTCTCCCAGACTTGTTCTCAGGGTTGACAAATTTAAAAAAAAAAATTATTTTTTCTTATGAAAAAGATAGAGAATCTTTTCCCGATCATAATGACACCAAAAGTATGAAATTTGATGGAAAACTTACGGAATTATGCTCTCACGAAGTTAGCAGTCTCGACCATGCTTACGCATTGGCGGTTTTGCCCACTTTGAGCCCTATTTTCGGCCAATTCAAGTGTACTAGTTGACAAAAATCATAACTATTTTGCTGAACTCCATTTTTTTCTATCGAATGAGTACGAGAAATCACCCATTTACCGATTTCAACTATCCAATTTTGCCAATTTCACATAAATTTCAAAAGATGCTAATTTCCAAATAGGGTCCAGAATAAACAAGAAAGACATTCCTGGCACTAAAATAACATTTCCTCTGTTCATTAGTCATGTTCGCACGCCCCTCTTACATTTTTTTGCTTTCCACTTTGAATTTTTATTCTCACAAAAAAAATAGAAGATTTACTGTTATGCAGACTACTGCATTAGTGTAGAAATGGTATAAATAATATCAGCACATTTGTGAAAGAATATTAGACTCACTAGTTGGCGTGTATTGGACGTGTAGCATGATTTGTTTACTTTTGAACTTTGGCAAAAATCGAAGATTTCTGCTACTTTGAGCTCAATTTCAAGGTACTTTTCATTGTAAAACCAATCAAAATCGTCTCAATTTCTGTAATATGTCTTCCATTCTATAAAATGGGACCAGGAAAACTAGAATACCACCATAAATACCATACGAAAATACAGTGCAAAGTTGCTGTTTTAAACCAAAAACACTGTCAAAGTTTTTTTTTTCTCATTACGCACTCTGCTGCAGGATTTTTTTTATACTGTTCACACTGACCACATAGACCCATTCTTTCATATGTAGGCCTACCAGCTTTCTCTCACTAGATTTGAGGGTGCTAGAATTTAGGCGTACTAGTACGTCAAAAACCGTGGTGCGTAAGCCATACTAGTACATCAAAAACCCTGGTGCGTAAGCCGTACTATTACGTCAGAAACCCTGAAAGGGTTAAATATCATAGAATAGAATGTGTGGGTGGGTTGGCCTGGCTGGCTACCATACATACCGCACTTGATTTCTTACAATTAATACTACTCATCTCACCCTAGATTAAGACTACAAATATTTTAAGTTAAGTAATGAGTCCCAAGTATCATTCGTCTCCATTCACTCCTATCTAACAAGCTCATGCACGCTTGCTGGAAGTCCAAGCCCCTCGCCCACAAAACCTCCTTTACCCTCTCTTTCCAACCCTTTCGAGGACGACCCCTACCCCTCTTTCCTTCCCCTATAGATTTATATGCTTTCCATGTCATTCTACTTTGATCCATTCTCTCTAAATGACCAAACCACCTCAACAACCCCTCTTCTGCCCTCTGACTAATGCTTTTATTAACTCCACACCTTCTCCTAATTTCCACACTCCGAATTTTCTGCATAATATTTACACCACACATTGCCCTTAGACAGGACATCTCCACTGCCTCCAACCGTCTCCTTGCTGCTGCATTTACCACCCAAGCTTCACATCCATATAAGAGTGTTGGTACTACTATACTTTCATACATTCCCTTCTTTGCCTCCATAGATAACGTTTTTTGACTCCACATATACCTCAACGCACCACTCACCTTTTTTCCCTCATCAATTCTATGATTAACCTCATCCTTCATAAATCCATCCGCCGACATGTCAACTCCCAAGTATCTGAAAACATTCACTTCTTCCATACTCCTCCTCCCCAATTTGATATCCATTTTTTCTTTATCTAAATCATTTGATACCCTCATCACCTTACTCTTTTCTATGTTCACTTTCAACTTTCTACCTTTACACACATTCTGAAACTCATCCACTAACCTTCGCAATTTTTCTTTAGAATCTCCCATAAGCACAGTATCATCAGCATCAGTATCATGGCAGTTTGGAGGGATATGTTGTGTATCTCTATACGTATATGCTTCTAAACTGTTGTATTCTGAGCACCTCTGCAAAAGCAGTAATAATGTGTGAGTGTGGTGAAAGTGTTGAATGATGATGAAAGTATTTTCTTTTTGGGGATTTTCTTTCTTTTTTGGGTCACCCTGCCTCGGTGGGAGACGACCGACTTGTTGAAAAAAAAAAAAAAAAGTAATGAGTGAACTGTATATGCATTTTATCGCTCTGGGATGCTTAAATGTAATAGAATATTATGTGTAGGTGGGGTGGCGTGGTATGGTAGCCCGGCTGACTACCATATATACCACACTTGATTTCTTACAATAAATACTACTAGTCTCACCCTAGATTAAGGCTACAAATATTTTAAGGTAAGTAATGAGTGCACTATGTGTGTATTGTAGTTTTTTATTGTTTTTTGATGCCTAGTTCTATTGCTAACTTAATATATGTTAGTGTAAACTTGTTATCTTGTATTTGTATGCATTTATAAGGGGGAAAAAAGGGTGTTCCACTTTACGGCGATTTCCACTTTACGGCGGTAGCCTGGAACCTAACCTGCCATATAAGTGGGGCCCTACTGTATCTGTTAATTAACCCCTTAAGAGTCAGTGCCATGGTTCTATGGCTTTGAACTCTGGGTTAGTGCCATAGCTCTACATCACAGTCTCAGCTCACTCAGATAAGCTGTGAGTGGTAAATATTGGCTTAGATATAAGAGAATGGGTCTATGTGGTGAGTGTGCATCATATAAAAAAAGTCCTGCCCCACGCAGTGCTTGATGGGGGAAAAACATGACTGGGTTTTTGGATTAAAATAACAAATTTGCTGTGTATTTTCAGATGGATTTTATGGTTTTCTTCTAGGTTTCTTAGTATCATTTGATAGAGGGGAAGATATATTACAGAAATAGAGATGATGTTGCTTCGTTTCAAGACTGAAAGTAGCTTGAAATTGAGCTCAAAGTAGCAGAAATATTAAATTTTTTGCAGATATTTCAGAGTACACAAATCATGTCACTCAACAATTACGCATCCAGCTGGTCATTCTAATATGCATTTGTGAATCCACTGATGCTATTTATATAATTATTACAATACAGCCTCTCCTCACTTAACCCTTTGAGGGTTTTGGTCGTACTAGTACGTCTTACGCGTAGGGGTTTTTGACGTACTAGTACGCATAAATTCTAGCGGCCTCAAATCTCGTGCGAAAAGGCTGGTAGGCCTAGGTGTGAGAGAATGGGTCTGCGTGGTCGGTGTGCGCGGTAGAAAAAAAATCTGGGACCCAGTGGTGCATTGTGGGAATGCCCTCTTAGTAAACAATGTCCACCATGCCTCGCGGTAAGAAGCTCCTCACTCCTCGGCGAATTGGGACACTTTTGTTCCCCAGTGACAGTTCTAATAGTGATGGAAGTGCCAGTGAAGATGAGTTTCGTGGTTTTAGTGAGGTTTTGACCGAAACTAATGACCATAATATTGGTAATAGTGAGGAAAACCCAGACAACCCTCAGCCTTCCACCTCTGGTGCTGGGCCCTCTTGTTCACGTTCAGTTGTTCCAGAACCCAAGAGGAAACTTCTATTTTCCCAAATCCCAGACTCAGATGAGAGCATGGGTGATGATAGTGATAGTGAATATGAACTACAAGCTCTTCAAACTAGTTCCAGTAGTGATAGTGAAGTGCAATATTCCCCAGTGAAGCGTCAGTATATACGACGATATATGCGCTCTGGTAGTGTGCCATATGTTATACCAAGGGGAAGGAGTGTATCTCGGAGTACATCCCGTGGCTGTACAACAGGAACAGACAGTGAAAATGACGAAGATACTGTTGCTATTGGGATGGAAAATGTGCGTGGTGGTAGTGGTGCCGGCGGTGAGGCACCAGCAGTGGGCCATGCTGCCACCCACGCTGCCACCCACGCCGCTGCCTCAGCTGATCTAGAACAAAGGCCACCATCCCCCACTCACCCACCACACCAGCCTCCACAACCACAACCTCCACAACCACAACCACCTGTCATTGTCCAGTACCCACCAGCAGACTGCACCTGGGATTGGCAGGAAGCTGTCAATTTTGTTCCAAATCCCCACCAGTTTGATGACAGCCAAAGTGGAATACGGCCATCTTGTGCACTTGGGAACAATGCCACTGAACTGGAATGTTTCGAGTTATTCTTTGACGAACCACTGATGAAAAGTATTGTCATGGAAAGCAACACATACTACGAGTACACCATGGCAAACACATTACTTTCACCAAAATCACATCTACACCAGTGGAAGGAGGCAACTGTGGCTGAGATGTATCTTTTCTTTGCCACAATAATGCTTATGCCACATGTGTATAAGCACAAAGTGAAATCATACTGGTCAACAGACCCCCTGATTGCAACACCAGGTTTCAGTGATATAATGCCAGTGAATCGATTTGTGCTAATGTTACGTATGCTTCACTTCTCAGATAAAACCAGGCCTGACAGAACTGACAGGTTATATAAGATTAGGAATGTGTTTGTGTATCTGAAACAGAAATTCAGTACGCATTTTTATCCCTTCAAGAAGCTTGTAATTGACGAGTCTTTGATTCTGTTCAAAGGAAGACTCTCTTTCAAGCAGTACATACCAAGCAAGAGGAAACGCTTTGGTATAAAGTTGTTTGTGCTTTGTGATTGTTACAGTGGTCTGGTATTGGATATTATTGTGTACACTGGAAGTTATACATTGCAAAATACCAGGAAGTTATTGGGCATCTCAGGTGATGTGGTTCGAACAATGATAGAACCATACCTTGGTAAGGGGCATATATTATATACAGATAACTGGTACACAAGCCCCTCACTCAGTGATTTTTTGCGAGTGAACATGACAGATGTGTGTGGCACAGTGCGTGCAAATCGAAAACATATGCCCAGGTTTGACGCTGGCACTCGTAGAGGTGAGGTGCAGGCGTTTGCTGCCAATGACATCATGGCATTTCGGTGGCATGACAAACGAGATGTCACACTGTTGTCATCAATTCACCCTAATGAAATGGCAGACAGTGGCAGGCAGCATAGAGAGAGAAATGAACCCATTCTAAAACCTGCAGCTGTGATTGATTACACCTTCAACATGCGTTCAGTGGACAAATGTGACATGCAGATTGGGTTTGCTGATTGTGTTCGCAAGAGTTATAAGTGGTACATCAAACTGTTTTTCCATCTTCTGGACATTTCCATGCTCAATGCTTATAATATGTATAAGATGAGCACCAGAAACAAACCACAGTACGGCGAATTCTGTTTGTCTGTCATCAGACAAATAGTATTCAAGTACCAAGGAACAGCACCTGCAATTGACCGCCCACCAAATTATCAACAACTACCTGCTCGTCTGAAGCATGGTGATCACTTCCTGGTAAAACTGCCTGCTACTGCTTTGAAGAAAAAGGCTCAGAAGAGGTGTTACGTCTGTTCACATACAAAAAAACGCACACAACAACGCAGAGACACTCGTTTTATGTGTGAGGAGTGTAAAACACCACTGTGCATGACACCATGTTTCAAAGAGTTCCACAGGCTGCAGAACTTCTAGAAACATTCCCTGTGACTGTATATGTGTATATAAAATATAGAAAAATAGTAATAAACAACATTTCATATCGTTTGTTTGTGTAAATATTTTCTGTAAACAAAATAATGACAACAGTGTTTACGCCCTTATTGTGTAGTATTGAAAAAGAAATAACTTACAAAATACTGATGATGTTGGCCTCAGAGGCCATAAAAGTTACTCAGAAAAAGAAAAATTGAAAAATAATTGAAAATAGTACATAAAAAAGTAAATAGAAAAATACCGGGTGATGGCAGTCGGCGATGTTACCATATGTTGTTCAATTTTGGCAAATTTCACGCCTCCATATCTCGGTAAGTATTGACGTTAACATTTTTTTGTTTAGCCTATAATGTTTAGAAAAAAAAACTCTATTTTTTCATAAGAAAAAATAATTTTTTTTTTTTTGAAATTTGGCCGACCCTGAGAACGAGTTTCGGAGAGGGCCTGTCGACCCTCAAAGGGTTAAAGATGGAGTTCTGTTCCTAAGACCACGTCACGAATTTGTCGCTAAGTAAGGAGCATACTATAATGGTAATAGTGAGTTTGTGTCAACCATCTTTGATATTGTTTTAATGTTATTTTAACCCTTAACCCTTTGAGGGTCGACAGGCCCTCTCCGAAACTCGTTCTCAGGGTCGGCCAAATTTAAAAAAAAAAAAATTATTTTCTCTTATGAAAAGATAGAGAATCTTTTCCCGATCATAAAGACACCAAAAGTTTGAAATTTGATAGAAAACTTAGGGAATTATGCTCTCGCAAAGTTAGCGGTCTCGGCGATGTTTACGCATCAGCGATTTTGCCCACTTTGAGCCCCATTTTCGGCCAATTTCACTGTACTAGTCGACAAAAAACATGAATATTTCGCTAGAACTCCATTTTTTCTATCGAATGGGTGCAAGAAACCACTCATTTATGAAATTCAACTATCCAGTACAGTGGTCAGAATTTAGCAATTTTGCCAATTTCACACAAATTTCAAAAGATGCCAATTTCCGAATAGGGTCCAGAATAAACAAGAAAGACATTCCTGGCACTAAAATAACATTTCCTCTGGTCATTAGTCATGTCTCAAGGCCCCTCTTATATTCTTTTGCTTTCCACTTTGAATTTTTATTCTCACAAAAAATAGAAGATTTACTGTTATGCAGACTACTGCATTAGTGTAAAAAATGGTATAAATATTATTGGTGCACTTGTGAAAGAATATTAGACTCACCAGTTGACGTGTATTGCACGCTTGGCACGATTTGTTTACTTTTGAAGTTTGGTAAAAATTGAGCATTTCTGCTACTTTGAGCTCAATTTCAAGGCACTTTTCTTTATAAAACCAGTCAAAATCATCTCAATTTCTGTAATATGTCTTCCATTCTATAAAATGAGACCAAGAAAACTAGAATATAACAATAAATACCATACGAAAATACACTGCAAAGTCGCTGATTTATTAAAAAAAAATGGTCAAAGTTTTTTTTTTCTCATTATGCACTGTGTGCTGCAGGATTTTTTTTAGACTGTGCACACTGACCACATAGACTCATTCTTTCATATGAAGGCCTACCAGCTTTCTCCCACTAGATTTGAGGCCGCTAGAATTTATGAGTACTAGTACGTCAAAAACCCCTACGCGTAAGACGTACTAGTACGACGAAAACCCTCAAAGGGTTAAATGGTCCAAACATATATACAGTGGACCCCCGCATAACGATGGCATCACATAGCGATTTTTCCGCATACCGATTACTTTTATCGCAAAATTTTTGCCGCGCATACCGATTAAAAACCCGCTTACCGATTTTCGTCCGAGACGCGTCCAATGTGCCCTCAGCCAGCCTCACATGTGCCGGCCGTCCCATTGTTTACCAGCCAGCCTCCGCGGTAACATCCAAGCATACACTCGGAATATTTCGTATTATTACAGTGTTTTCGGTGCTGTTTCTGGAAAATAAGTGACCATGGGCCCCAAGAAAGCTTCTAGTGCCAACCCTGTGGTAAAAAGGGTGAGAATTAGTATGGAAATTAAGAAAGATTTTGAAGGGTTTGGGGCTAACCCTGAGAAGCCTATGCCAGTTGTGGAATCCATTGTGCCTACTTCAAAGATTAAGGAAATGTGTGCACAGTGGGTTGAACTGCAAACCTTTATAGATGAAAATCACCCTGACACAGCTGTTGCAAGCCGTGCTGGTGACTATTTCAATGACAATGTTGTGGCCCATTTTAGACAAATCGTAAAGGAACGGGAGGTACAGAGCTCTATGGACAGATTTGTTGTGCGACAGAGGTCCAGTGACTCTCAAGCTGGTCCTAGTGGCATTAAAAGAAGAAGGGAAGTAACCCCGGAAAAGGACTTGCTACCTCAAGTCGTAATGGAAGGGGATTCCCCTCCTAAACAGTAAGAAGATAATGCTCTCCCCTCCTCCCATCCCATCAATCATCACCAGATCTTCAATAAAAGTAAGTGTCATTTAATTGTGCATGCCTTTTTCAGTTTGTGTGTATTAAAATTAACATTTCATGTGGTAAAAAAAAATTTTTTTCATACTTTTGGGCGTCTTGCACGGATTAATTTGATTTCCATTATTTCTTATGGGGAAAATTCATTCGCATAACGATTATTTCGCATAACGATGAGCCCTCTTGCACGGATTAAAATCGTTAACCGGGGGTCCACTGTATATGTTCACTCACGTAGCACCCCGAATATTTTGAAAAAAAAAAAAATAGTTTTTTTTTTATAGAAAAAAAGCACATTTTTTTTTAAGTATTTTAGAATAAAAAATTTTTAGGGTCAGTACTTACCGAGATATGAGGCCGAGAAGTTGGCACTGGATGCTCATGTTACAGCAACATCGAGTCCTGCCGCTTGCAGAAGTGTTGCTGATATACCTTTTTTTCTGTTTTTCATATTATTTTATGTAATTTTTATGTTCTGATAATTACAATTTGTAGTAGTTCTTGTCATTTTGTAACCAATCTTTGTTCTGACACTAGTATTAGGTACTGAAATTGTACTCAAATTGTCACAAACACATTGACAGGTGGACATTTACACCTGCCTTGGTCATTTACTATTGTCTTGAAATATATACAAAGTATTTATATGTCCCAGCAATGTTTTGAATATGTGGAAGTATATAATAACAATGAGGAGGAGGAGGAGGAGGAGAAGGAGAAGGAGAAGGAGAAGGAGAAGGCAAAGGAGGAGAAGATGAAGAGGAGAAGGAGGAGGAGGAGGAGGAAGAGAAGGAGGAGGAGGAGGAGAAGGAGGAGGAGAAGGAGGAGGAGGAGGAGGAAGAGAAGGAGGAGGAGAAGAATAATATGTAATAATAATAATAGGTAATAATAAGTTCCCTTGAAGTATGAAAAACAAAGTCCACCCCTGACAGTGACATGATAAGATGAGATAACAACTGATAAGAGCTGACATTTGATGAGCATACACAAGGGTGGCGGAGGGTGCAGCTGATAAGAAAAGATTAGAGGTGATATTTGATGAGCATCGCCCTTACTTTGTTTTCGCTGGTACACAAATGTGTCTGTCTGTCTGTCTGTCAAGCTCACTGTCTGTCTGTCTGTCTATCCATCTAGCTCTCTGTCTCAGAGAGAGCCATAAGACTGCGTCGTCATCACATTTACTCACATCTTCAAGCAGAGTATAGCACTTTGTCTGGATTTTTTGGGTTATCCTAGGTAATTTACACTATGTATACTTGTACAGTGGACCCCCGCATAACGATCACCTCCGAATGCGACCAGTTATGTAAGTGTATTTATGTAAGTGCGTTTGTACGTGTATGTTTGGGGGTCTGAAATGGACTAATGTACTTCACAATATTCCTTATGGGAACAAATTCGGTCAGTACTGGCACCTGAACATACTTCTGGAGTGAAAAAATATCGTTAACCAGGGGTCCACTGTATTTATGTGTACCTGTGAGACAGAGATAGACAGACAGATAGAAAGAGAGACATTGAAAGAGATACAGAGACAGACAAAGACAGATAGAGACAGAGACAGACAGACACAGACAGAGACAGAGGTAGACAGAGACAGAGGTAGAGGAAGACAGAGATAGACAGACCCTAAACTTGGGGTTAACATCACTTTCCTCTTAAAAGAGGAGTGTTAATATGACATTACATCAGTGAATCCTTGGTGTTTGCCGCACTGTTTGCTCTAGCTGGCGCTCAATTTAACTGGCGCTTCCACAAGGCACTAAGTGGTCCCAGATTTTTTTAGTACCGCGCACACTGAGTGTTAGGACCCATTCTTTGGTGACAAGGCATCTCAGGCCAATCATGCCAAATTTGAAAGTAGGAAAAATAAAACGTATATATACATCTGGAGAGTTTAAGGGTTAATGTCACCTTTGCATCATTTATAACATTTCTGGTATATTTTAAATGTTTATACAGTAGTGTACTTTATATTGAAATAAACAGAATAGAGGAAGACAGCTCTAATATACATTATTTAAGTATGAATACTGGTCAGAGAGCCCGTCATAAGTCGGAGGTGTCGGTAAACAAGTACGTCCCTAAATGAGGAGAGGCTGTAATGCATAACAGTATATCTTCTATTTTTTAGTGTGAATAAAAATTCAAATTGGAGTTCATGTGTAATATTGGAGTAGCCTGGGGATGTAACTAATGAACAGAGGAAATGTTATTTTAGTGCCAGGAATGTCTGCATTGTTTATTCTGAACCCTTTTTTGAAATTGGCACCTCTTTTAATTTTGTGTGATATTGGCCAGAGTACCAATTTCTGATCACTGTTGGACAGTTGGAATACGTGAATGGGTAATTTCTTGTGCTCAAGTGATAAAATGGAAGGCACACTAGCAGAATAGGTAAAAATTTGGTCAACTGGAATAATATAATTGGCCTAATATAAGACTCAGTGGACAAAATCGCCAATGCACAAATATGTATATGTATCTCATACAGCAAAATTCGTGATAATGTAATTTCATCGATTTTCCATCAAATTTCATACTTTTTGTTTTATTATCTCCAGAAAAAAGGTTCTCTACCTACCATTTCATAAGAAAAAAAAATATGAAAATTATTGGACCCTGTAGACAAGTTTCAGATCAGGGGTCTGGACCTTGAAGGGGTTAAAAGATAAACAATTCAAAGCCTACCACTATACAGTAATATATTTTAATATCTAGAGCTTACATTTTTTTTAATTTATTATGCAGTGGGTACCTAACAACTGTTACACCATTGACTCACACCTTCAATAATGGTATCCAGCTTGTCTCTGCTTTGATAACAAAATACTATGTTTTCCATCATACAAGACATAATTAAAAAAAAAAAAAGTAACCTCCCACACCTCACCCTGCACCTAATGTGGCCAAAATAAAAATATTACCAAGGAAAAGATGGTACAAAATTTTGTTATATGTTAGCACTGTGCTGTAGTACTACAGCATGAGCTCAGCTCGCTCAGATAAGCTGTGAGCGGCAAATTTGCACATAGATGTGAGGAAATGGGTCTTTGCAGTAAATGTACACTATATAAAAAATCCTACAGCACGCACTGCATAATGAGAAAAAACTGCAACCGTGTTTTTGGTTTAAAACAGTGACTTTGCAGTGTATTTTTGTATGGTTCTTATGGTTGGATTCTCAATTTCTTAATCTCATTTGATAGAATGAAAAATATATTGCAGAAATAGAGATGATTTTGATTGGTTTCAGGACTGAAAATAGCTTGAAATTGAGCTCAAAGTAACAGAATGTTTGATTTTTGCTGATATTCAAGAGTAAACAAATCACATCACCCATCCAATACATGTGCAACTGGTGGGTCTAATATGAATTCATGAATGTGTTGATATTATTTATACAGTTATTACAATATTACATAAGAGTAAATCTATTTTTTTGAGAATAAAAATTCAAAATAGAATTCTTATGTAAAGCCTGGGAACATCACTATTGAACAGAAAAAATGTTAGTTTAGTGCCAGGAATGAAACCTATTTTGAAATGGAAATTTTTTTAAATTTGTGTGAAATTGGCTGAATTACCAATATCTGATCGCTTTACTGGGTAGTTGAAATTCAGCAACTAGTCCCCCAATATCTGTGGGGGATATGTTCCAAGACTTATCGTGGATACTTGAAACCGTGGATAGTAGCAAACCTTTATATATAAGTCATTTTTCATTTACATTTTTCATTTATATTTAATTGATAAATTATGCAAAATGAGTCTAGAATTGGCACTTTTTCACTGATGGGAAGCATATCACAGCTTTATTTAGGCTTTGAAGAACTGTCAGCATCATTACTTTCGTGCTTATTACTTTCTTTCTTTCTTCTTTCAACAAACCGGCTGTATCCCACTGAGGCAGGGAGGCCCAAAAAGAAAAACGAAAGTTTCTCTTTTTAAATTTAGTAATTTATACAGGAGAAGGGGTTACTAGCCCCTTGCTCCCAGCATTTTAGTCGCCTCTTACAACATGAATGGCTTATGGAGGAAGAATTCTGTTCCACTTCCCCATGGAGATAACAGGAAATAAACAAGAAAAAGAAATAGAAGAAAACCCAGAGGGGTGTGTATATATATGCTTGTACATGTATGTGTAGTGTGACCTAAGTGTAAGTAGAAGTAGCAAGACATACCTGTAATCTTGCACATTTATGAGACAGACAAAAGACACCAGCAATCCTTTCTTTCTTTCAACACACTGGCCGTATCCCACCAAGGCGGGGTGGCCCAAAAGGAAAAACGAAAGTTTCTTCTTTTACATTTAGTAATATATACAGGAGAAGGGGTTACTAGCCCCTTGCTCCTGGCATTTTAGTCGCCTCTTACAACACGCATGGCTTACGGAGGAAGAATTCTGTTCCACTTCCCCATGGAGGTAAGAGGAAATAAACAAGAACAAGAACTAGAAAGAAAATAGAAGAAAACTCAAAGGGGTGTGTATATGCTTGTACATGTATGTGTAGTGTGACCTAAGTGTAAGTAGAAGTAGCAAGATGTACCTGAAATCTTGCATGTTTATGAGACAGAAAAAAGGACACCAGCAATCCTACCGTCATGTAAAACAGTTACAGGCTTTCATTTTACACTCACTACTTTCGGCATTATTAACCCTTTGAGGGTTTTCGTCGTACTAGTACGTCTTACGCGTAGGGGTTTTTGACGTACTAGTACTCATAAATTCTAGCGGCCTCAAATCTAGTGGGAGAAAGCTGGTAGGCCTTCATATGAAGGAATGGGTCTATGTGGTCAGTGTGCACAGTCTAAAAAAAATCCTGCAGCACACAGTGCATAATGAGAAAAAAAAAACTTTGACCATTTTTTTTTAATAAATCAGCGACTTTGCAGTGTATTTTCGTATGGTATTTATTGTTGTATTCTAGTTTTCTTGGTCTCATTTTATAGAATGGAAGACATATTACAGAAATTGAGATGATTTTGACTGGTTTTACAAAGAAAGGTGCCTTGAAATTGAGCTCAAAGTAGCAGAAATGTTCGATTTTTACCAAACTTCAAAAGTAAACAAATCGTGCCAAGCGTGCAATACACGTCAACTGGTGAGTCTAATATTCTTTCACAAGTGCACCAATAATATTTATACCATTTTTTACACTAATGCAGTAGTCTGCATAACAGTAAATCTTATATTTTTTGTGAAAATAAAAATTCAAAGTGGAAAGCAAAAGAATATAAGAGGGGCCTTGAGACGTGACTAATGACTAGAGGAAATGTCATTTTAGTGCCAGGAATGTCTTTCTTGTTTATTCTGGACCCTATTCGGAAATTGGCATCTTTTGAAATTTGTGTGAAATTGGCAAAATTGCTAAATTCTGACCACTGTACTAGATAGTTGAATTTCATAAATGAGTGGTTTCTTGCACCCATTCGATAGGAAAAATGGAGTTCTAGCGAAATATTCATGTTTTTTGTCGACTAGTACAGTGAAATTGGCCAAAAATGGGGCTCAAAGTGGGCAAAATCGCCGATGCGTAAACATCGCCGAGACCGCTAACTTTGCGAGAGCATAATTCCGTAAGTTTTCTATCAAATTTCAAACTTTTGGTGTCTTTATGATCGGGAAAAGATTCTCTATCTTTTCATAAGAGAAAATAATTTTTTTTTTTTTTTAAATTTGGCCGACCCTGTGAACGAGTTTCGGAGAGGGCCTGTCGACCCTCAAAGGGTTAAGCATAATTAAGAGTTATTTTGAGCCACAGTAAACCGTGGATAACTGAAACTGTGGGTATAGGGGGTTCTATGATTCATTGGGCTGTTTATTGCACTAATTCAAGAGGATGGAAGACATACTAGTGAAATAGCTAGTATGTCTTCCATCCTATCGACTAGAACAGTATAATTGGCCTAAAACAGGACTCAAAATTGGTAAAATTGCCATTGCATAAATATCGTTGACACAGCAAAATTCATGAGAGTAATTTCATCAATTTATCATCAAATTTCATATTTTTAGTTTCATTACCTTAGAAAAAAATTATTTCATAAGATTCTGTTTTAGCCCTTTCGGGGTCGGTCTCATAATATTACGGCTGTGAAGCCGCTGTCGGTCTTGTAATACTACACCAGAGTTCTAGCAGCTTCCAATCTTATGAGAAATTGGTAGGCCTACATATGAGAGAATGGGTTTGTGTGGTTAGTGTGCACAGTATAAAAAAAATCCTGCAGCACACAGTACATATTGAAAAAAAAAACTGCAATTGTGTTTTTGGTTTAAAACAGCAATTTTGTAGTGTATTTTCATGTGGTTTTTATGGGTGTGTTTTCGGTTTCTTGTTCTCATTTGATAGAATGGAAGATATATTACAGGAATAGGGATGATTTTAAATGGTTTACAGGCTAAAAGTAGCTTGAAATTAAGCACAAATTATCAGAAATGTTTGATTTTTGCCGATGTTCAGGAGTAAACAAATCATGTCACACGTCCAATAAATGTCCGGTTGGTCATGAATGGATTGACATTATTTATACAATTATTACAATTATACATTAGTCTGAATAACAGTAAATCTTCTATTCTTTGTGTGTGAATAAAAATTAAAAATGAAAAGCAAGCGTAATATAAGAGGGGCCTGGAGATATGACTAATGAACAGAGAAAATGTTATTTTAGTGCCATGAATGTCTGCATTATTTATTCTGGACCCCATTTTGAAATTGGCCTTTCATGAATTTTGTGTGAAATTGGGCAAATTAATAATTTCTGATCACTTTATTGGGTAGTTGAAATAGGTAAATGATAGAATGAAAGGAGTTCTAGTGAAATAGCTATGAGTCTGGTTGACTGGAACAATGGAATTGGCCCAAAATAGGGCTCAAAGTGGGCAAAATCACTCATACCGCTAACTTCGCAAGAGTGTAATTCTATAAGTTTTCTACCAAATTTCATGCTTTTGGTTTCATTACCTTCGGAAAATGATTCTTTAAAATTTCATAAGTTTTTTTTTTTTTTTAATTCTTTGAGCCTGGGAGCAAGTTTGCGAGCAGGGGTTGCAACCCTTAAAGGGTTAACATTGCAGCATAGATAAACAGCTGATAAATGGACAGGAGTAGAGCCTGAGAGTTCTTGTTGTGGCACACCATTCTTGTTCCAAGCTCACTTTAAAAACATTGTTTCTGGCAAGTCTCGGTTTCACTAAATTTGTCTTAGCCCTTTCACTGTGCAGATCTCCGATCTGAGAATTGCTCTCAGTGTCCAAGAATTTAAAGGGCTGACAAAACTGAAGACTTTTGAAAAACGTGACAAATATTTTTTTTTATATTTACCAACTTTGCTAATGTCACATCATTACTTTTTCAAAGTGGTGTCAGAATTGAAGGGGAGAACTATTATTATTATACGTATTTATGGAGATGAACACTCAGCCCAGAGGAGTCATACAGTGCCAAAGGGAAAAAGAATAATGTATCCATTGTAATGCTGTGTTAAACTTTTGATCTTGGTGATTCTCATTATTCTGATTGTCATTATTCAAGCATGAGTTCCAGTGAAGATTGAAATTTGGCTGTACAATAGCAAACAAGCATGCACATTGATATTAATATGATCACCTAAATTTAAGCAGTTTGGTTGTGTTATGATGGTTTTTCAAGAGTAGTATGAATGAGATATATTGCAATGAAAATACTGTATTATATGAATGTCTGAATCTGGGAGTTAACCCCTTCAGTGTTGGTCCCATTGCATCACAGTTTTGAAGCCAGTGTTGGTCCTATAGTGTGATGCCATGAGCTCTGCTCACTCAAATAAGCTGCGAGTGGTAAATTTGGGCCAAGATATGAGAGAACAAGTCTTTGCAGTAAGTGTGCACCATATTAAAAAAATCCTACAGCACACAGTGCATAATGAGAAAAAACTGAGACTGTGTTTTTGGTTTAAAACACTAAATTTGCAGTGTATTTTCATAGGGTTTCTTTTATGATTGTATTCTTGGTTTCTTGGTCTCATTTGATAGAATGGAAGATATTTAGCAGAAATAGAGATGATTTTGACCAGTTTCAGGACTGAAAGTAGTTTGAAATTAAGATCAAAGTAGCAGAACTGTTCAATTTTTGCTGATATTCCAGAGTCACTTGTCCATTACACATCCAACTGGCCAGTCTACATTTAGGAATGCACTGACATTATTTACACACTTATTACAATAATGCAGTAGTCTTCATAAAAGTAAATTTTCTATTTTTTTTTTTTTTGTGTGTGAAAATTCAAAATGAAAATCAAGCGTAATATAAGAGGGGTCTGGAACTTTGAATAAGGAGCAGAAGAAATATTTATTTATTGCCAAGAATATCTTAAGTTGTTTATTCTGGACCCTGTTTTCAAATTGGTAATTGCTGAATTTTGTGTGAAATTAGCCAAACTGACAATATCTGATCGCTTTATTGGGTAGTTGAAATAGGTAAATGAACAGTTTCTTTTACTTGTTTGATAGAATAGAAGGAACAATGTAATTAGCCAAAAATAGTGTAAAGTGTGTGAAATTGACGGTGCGTAAATGACACCGAGACCACTAACTTTGCGAGAGCATGGGTTCATAAGTTTTCCATCAAATTTCGTACTTTTGGTTTTGTTACCTTCGGAAAAAATATTATCATTTCATAAGATAATATAATTTTTTTTTTAACCCTTAAACTGTCCAAATGTAGATCTACGTTTGCACCGCTAGTGCTCCAAACATAGATTTACGTTTTATTTTTCCTGCCTCAAAATTTGCCATGATTGGCCTGAGATGCCTGGTCAGTACAGAATGGGTCTTAACACTCAGTGTGCACAGTATTAAAAAATTCTGGAGCCACTTGGTACCTTGTGGGAGCAAGCTAGAGCAAATAGAGTGGCAAACACAGTGATTCACTGATGTCATGTCATATTAACACTCCCCTTGTAAGAGGAAAGTTATGTATGTGGCCACAAGTGATAGAGGAAATATCAAAAACCTCTATAATAAACCATGTGTAACATTTGTGCAACATCCTTTCATTTTTGATACCAATGGCTGTCTCTTTGTCTATATCATGTGTCTGTCTGTATCTCTGTTACATGTACACATAAGTACAGTTATTATACATAGTGTAAATTACCTAGAATAACCCAAAAATTCCAGGCAAAGTGCTATACAGTGCTTGTAGATAGAAGACATAATATCCATGGCTGGCAACTCAGTGGCAAGTAATACGCATTTTTCACTTCAGCAGGAATCAGAAATGACTACTGCATCATATGTAATACCTGTTGGTTTGTGAGCTGCTCTCTAAGACTAAGAGACAAACAGACAGAAAGACACACACAGGCAGATAGAAAGCCCGAGACACACAAGCAGACAGAAGGACACACACACACACACACACACAGGCAGGCAGAAAGACCGAGACAGGCAGACAGAAAGACCGAGATACACAGGCAGACAGAAAGACCGAGGCACACAGGCAGACAGAAAGACCGAGACACACAGGCAGAGTGAAAGAGAGAGACACAGGCAGACAAAAAGATAAGCAGAGATAGACAGACAGACAGACAGATAGACATACATGTTTGTGTGTAACATTGTAAACAAATAAAGTCAGGGTTCCCTGCAGCAGTGCACTATTATTGTGCACTCCACTGCTTACCCTGTCAGCAGTTTGGCGACACTCATCATAAACACCATGCTTCAAGAAGTTTCATATATACTCCAGTATGTCTGAAACATTGTTGAGACCTATAAATACTTTGTATATAGATGGGGTCCACCTCTGGTGTAAATTGTGGGACCCATAGCCTCGGAGAAGTAGATAAAAAGGCTTCAAGGAAGAATATGTGGATTTCTTCTTGAAGCCGTTTGAATATTCCACTTCCCCTACCACCCCATCTTTTCATTTTTGTTTTTACCAATAGGCATATTTTATTGCATAATATGGTACAGAAGAATTAAGAGAACCATTGCTGATACAAAGATGGCACATACAGTGCATGAGGTGTGAGAGATGCATGTCTAGTACATATTGTTACGTGTTTGTCACTGAGTATAATGCAAAAATCTCATCCAGCTCCTCAGAGCTGGGGCATGTGCCCAAAATACAGCAGGCATCACCCCTCTGAACAGCAGCACTGAGTTGCTGGAACAGAAAACTAGCTGTCCTGGTATCCCTAGTTACCCTGATGAGTCTTTTGCCTAGCTCCTTAAGGAACTTAGATGCACTCTTTCCCCATGAGCCAAGGGTCTCTGAGCCTATGGGAACAAACATATAATGATGGGCAAGTTCTCCACATTTTCTAGACTTTTGGGACTCCCAGAAGCTGGCGGCTGCCCCTTCTTCTTCCCTGGTGTATTGGAGATAGGTATCAGGCAAGGTAGATGCACATGTGTAGTCCCACACCACCTGCTTACTGTCTTTCCAGGTTTGAAGGGTGATACCATCTAGACGCTTCTGGCTGCCATCGGATATGCATAGTTGGGGTGGCTTCCTTACTGCTGGGCATCCGGCTGTTGTGAGGCTCCTCTTGGTAATATTATTAACCTCATGTCTTGCAATCTTTCCCTCGGATTTACGGCACACGAGACCATGGTACCCGAATCGGTCTGCTGCTTCACTGCCACAAATGCACCTGAGTTCGGTGAGAATAGGGGCAGCAAGTCGAAGGGCAACACCAGTGCAGATGGTCTGTGGGTCAAGGCGTGTGCCAAGGCTGAAGTTGGAAACAGCCAATAGAAAGCCCCCTACATGAGGAGCTCTCACTGCCAGGAGGTGGGCTCTGTCCTTCCCTGACACACACTGAAGCATTGTTGAGGCTATATTTTCCATTATTGGGTCATCCCAGTGCGACTGTTTGTAGTTGTTGGGGGGAGCAGGTCTGGCTTCAGAGCCCATTAGATTATCCCATATCTGTTTACCAGTTAATTGGTAATTCTTGCGCAGAGCAGGGTTCAGTGATAAAGGCCTCGGAGGCTTCTTACTTTATTTGTGGTATCTGGGGTACACAGGCAGTGTGTTACATGTCCATGGCCCAGGAGGGCCATGCCCACAAGGGAGAGAGGAGTAGGACCTGTTGTCTGAGTCTAGGCCGCTGAGTGAGTGAGGTAGATGCAGGGGTGGGCATACTGAAGTGATAGGCCTAGGTGGCAGCACCAGCATGGTGCGAAATATGAACTCAGCTGGCAGACAGCATAGGCTGTCTGTGCAGACAGTACAGGCTGTCTACATTCGCTTGGCCACCTACCACATGGCCGACCTGACCATGTCTGGCAGTAAAAAAACTTGGTCTCTCACTCGTAGGAACAGGGCACAGAACACAAAATAAAAACATATATATATACATATTGAAATGGAAAAAAAGAAAACTTCCTACAGGGAGGGAAGAAAAAAACATGGGGCAGTGTGCTAAACGTCATGGTCATAGGCAGTGAGCATCGATGGGCATCACTGCACGCCTTCCTGCGTCTGGACAGATACTGCAACACAGGAGATATCTCTGCGGCTGAGCTGTGACGTAACAGGGTACGGTCTCCTTTGGAACGGAGAAGCAGTCATCGTAGGAGTCGCTGCAGATTTCACTCAACCTGGGGCACAACCTGCTGGTGCCCTCGAGTGAGGCATCGTCAATACTTGGCAACTGGGCAGGACTTCTTCTGGCAAGTGATTCAGGAGGACGTTTCTCGACTGGTACTGTCGCTGGGGCTGTCACTGCTGGCGAGCGTGGAGTGAGTCGTGGCAGAGATGACTTGGCAAAACATCTGGGAGTCATAACAACATACACCATACTGCAGTGAGTGGGCTAGCACTCAAAGTGACATCATCTTTGTGCAGGCTGCTCACTGAAGCTATAACAGGAGGCTGACACAGCGCCTGCCAACAGAGCTTAACTGCGGCTTGATGAGTGTCATTCTCTCGGCAGCTGGAGTTATAGCAGAGGTTAGTCTAAGCGTCCCCAAACTTGTTGCTCTACATATAACTGCACTCTGACAGTCTGGAGGTGAAGTGAAACAAATCTCGATGGGAATCGTAGCAGGTACGATTCTGCAGGGCATCACGAGCGGCGAACAATAAGAGCTTTCTGTACAAGAGGCTCGGACGCTCGGGCTGACTAATATCAGGTGTCAAACGCGCGGGTCACACCGGGTGACAAGTAACACAAGGTGCTACACAGGGGACTGGCCGCAGACCTGTGGGCAGGCGACTGTCTGACTCGTGTCATGGCATCAGCGAGCAGAGTCACCGCTTGTACAAAGTATGACGTCACTTTGTCAGCTAACTTGCTCACTCCTGTTATGGTGTACATGAGCAGAGCTTTTGAAGGAGACCATGTGCTGGTTGACAACGGCATGTGCCGAGTTAAGGGCCTCTCCCTTGAACCGTCCTTGCACACAGTGCAACGTGGTAAGTTGCAAGTCCTTGTTGTCAACATGCAAATTCAAGAATTTTCCCTGCAGAAGAATACCTCACTTGTTGATCTTGTCAGATTCCCTCTCCCGGTGAGAGTGGAGGGTGAAGTCCCAGCTGACCTCCTCGTAAGTGTAGTTCTCCCAGGTGAGTGTGCTGCTGACACTTCCGACACCCGGCCAGTGCAGGAAGATGATCTAGCTATGACAGACTATCCTGAAGAGGTCCCAAAACTTCTCCAGGTTCTCAGTCGTGCATGTTCTGCAGTGGTGCTAGATGGTGAGTCGATGGGTTTGACCCCACTGATCTCTCACCGTATTCCACTTGACAAAGGTACTAAACCCATTTATGTACCTGCGTATCGCCTGCCACATGCACAAAGAGTTTCGCTGAAGAACTCGTTGCAAGGATGATCCGTGATGGAGTTATTGAGGAGTCCACTTCCCTGTGGAATGCTCCTCTCATTCTGGTTCCCAAGAAAGACAGAACCTGGTGCCCTGTTATCGATTACAGGAAACTGAATGCGTGTACAATCCCAGACCGATTTCCATTGCCAATTCTGAACGACCTGGTGCAGAACATCGGTGATAATAAGGTCTTTTCGACTCTTGATCTTCTTCAAGGGTTCTGGCAGATCCTCCTCGATGACGAGAGCAAAGAGTTGACAGCTTTCTCTACGCCAACCGATCATTACCAGTTCATGAGGATGCCCTTCGGCTTGCGAGGAAGCCCAATCACATTCAGTCGTTTGATGACAATTTTCCATACTCTCCTAGGTGGCACGCTCAGGGTCTACCTAGATGATCTCATAGTCATGTCACAAGATGTCCTGACACATCTTGAGAAACTTGACAGGGTATTGGACAAGCTAGCTCAGGCAAACCTTAAGGTAAAGCTCTCCAAATGTCATTTCCTCCGGAAGGAAATAAAATTTCTGGGTCACGTAGTGACTCAGAATGGCATAAAGATGGACGAGTCTAAAATCTAGGCTGTGCAGACATTCCCCAGACCCATGACAGCAGATGCAGTCCGGTCCTTCATAGGCCTGGCGGGTTTCTACCGCACCTTTATTGCAGGTTTCTCCACCATTGCTGCACCTGACACGCTTACTCAAGAAGGATGCCCCTTTTGAGTGGATGTATGATCAAGAACGAGCTTTTGTCACTCTCAAGAATAAATTAACATCAGCCCCAGTCCTTAGATTCCCTGATTTCACCAAGGCATTTACCTTGACGACTGATGCCAGCAAAGTTGGCATCAGTGCAGTCTTGTCGCAGGAATCTAATGGTATGCAATAGCCTATTGCCTATGCTAGCCGTGTCCTTACTAAAGCAGAAGTCAATTACTCAGTGACAGAGCTAGAAGCTTTAGCCATTGTATGGACCTTGAGTCATTTTCGGGATATCATCAACAATTTCCCTATCAAGATTTATACGGATCATCTACCTTTATTGGCCCTTTTCGCTAATAAGAATCTCTCGGGAAAGCATGCTCGGTGGTCCCTTATGTTCAATGACTACAACCCTGAAATTTGCTATGCCCTGGGTAAGCAAAATGTTGTAGCTGATGCCCTGTCGAGGCATATAGCATTCGTGAGTGTCAACAACTCATTCTCTGTTGAGGATCTTGAGAGAGCCCAATGGCAGGACCCTGTGTAGTCTCCAGTCCTTCGTTTCCTGATCAAGGAGGATGTTGACTTACAGGTCAAGTCTCCCGTTCCACTGAAGGATTTGGTGGTCAACCAAGGAGTACTGGGCCGTGTTGCACAGCTGGTGGACCCCGGCAGAACCATATACCAACTGGTGATACCGGAGTCCATGATACCAGCTACTCTTAGGTTAATCCACGATGTCCCAGGTGTAGCGCATCCCAGGAAGGACCGCAGTATCAAACAGGCACGAATGAAATATTTCTGGCCTAAGATGGCAGCGGACATTGCCAAGCACGTACACCAGTGTGTTGTTTCCCTACAGCACAAGGGTACAGTTACAGGTCCTACTCCTCTCTCTGGTGGCCATGGGCACTTAACACACTGCCTGTGTACCCCAGATACTGCAAATAAAGTAAGAAGCCTCCGAAGCCTTTATCATTGAACCCCGCTCTGCAAGAATTACCAATTACCACCGCTCTACCAGAAACACCAAATAAATGCGTAAACATTGGTGGAAGCGGTGGTTGCAGCGGTTGTGTTGCCCAGAAAGAGGAAGGAAGAGGGATGAAGTAATCTTCACTTCATCACCCCACACAAGAAGCACCCATCTCTCAACGAGTTATCCTGATGTCGTGTCTGCATGTTTCAGCATCCAGACACAGGTACATGCAGGATCTAGCCAAAATTTACCAAATTTCTTCGAGAATTGTGTGGTGTCTCTGTGACTCCATGCCACAGTATCCCACCACTGCCACCAATATTTACCAGTTAATTGGTAATTCTTGCAGAGCGGGGTTCAATGATGAAGGCTTCGGAGGCTTCTTACTTTACTTGCCGTATCTGGGGTACACAGGCAGTGTATTACGTGGCCATGGCCCGGGAGGGCCATGCCCACGAGGGAGAGAGGAGTAGGACCTGTTGTCTGAGTCTAGGCTGCTGAGTGAGTGAGGTAGATGCAGGGGTGGGCATACTGAAGTGATAGGCCTAGGTGGCAGCACCAGCATGGTGCAAAATATGAACTCAGCTGGCAGACAGCATAGGCTGTCTACTTATCATGGCCCCATCAATGAACTTTTGGTCCTGGACTCCAATCTTGTCCCTAAGCTGTTCATGGAGAATCACTGCTACAAGCCCTCTGGATGCAACGCATGAGGACAGAAAAGCAGGTAGTGCAATCAGTGATGACTTGCGGACAACAATGCCTCCTAGTCTGACTAGAAGTGTAGCTTGGTTCCACTGCTCGTCTTCTAGAGAAAGGTTAAGTACTTCCGTAAAAATCTGCCTCAGGATACTGTCATATTCATGCAGTATAGGGTTATCATATGAAGGTGCGCATCTTAGGAAATATGTCAACCTGGGCAAACTCAAGCACTTTGTGAGAAGGTACAAGGCATCGTGGGTGTCAAGATTGCCTATTTGTTGTTCCATTCTGCTCAACTCTTCCAATTTCTTCCTGAGAATTGTGTCAATGGCATCACTTCCCAGAGGCGCTCCAAGCAAGACACTATTTGTGGGGACAATGACTGATGCTCCTGGTAGTTTGGATCTCACTGCATTTATCACTTGTTGACTGAGATGATTTCACATTTGGATGGATTCAGGATGAGACCCATTTCCTGTCCCCATGTCATCACTTGTGTAAGATCACCTAGGAGGGACTCCTTTGTACCTGCTAGTGTGCCATCATCCAGGAACCAGATGTTTAGCTCACTGGTCAGTCTGACTGTGATTTCCCTAACCGCTATACAGAAGAGAAATGATGCAAGAGGATCCCCTTGCTGGACACCCTCTGATGATGTGATTTTATGCTCTCCAAACAGGAGCGTTGATTCCTTGCTATATCCAGCTGAAACAAAAGGGAAGAGACCAGGGAAATATTCTTGTACCACTGCTAATACCACGTCTCTTTTCAGGAGATTAAATGCATTTTTGAAGTCTAATTTTACCACTGCATTGCCCTCAGGCAGGTTGTTGATATACGCCCTTGTTGCATGAACCGCTGCTTCACTTCCTTAAGAGACCCCAAAGCCAAGCTGGTTTGGTTGAAGCATTATGGCTGCCTCTGCGCAAATGCTTCGGACAGCAGCTTTGGAAACGAGGCGGCGAAAAGTGTTGCCTACTGCAACTGGCCTAATTCCTCCATCCTTCTTTTAAAGTGCACAAAGTGTTGCACCAAAAAAGAAAGGTTTAATTTTGTCAGGAATCAGACCACCCAAGGAATTGTTGACAAGCCTTGTGATCTCTGAAAGCGGTCTCTGCAATCTTCCCAATAACTGGATTAACCATTTCCTTTAAATACTGTGGCCTTATTCCAGTGTAACCCCCAGCAGAGCCAGATGGGAATGACATTATTGCTTTGTAAATGTCCGAGTCTTCCACAATCAGTGGTTCCACAGTGGGGACAGAGGTGTTGGAACTGTTGGTGCCCCTGGTTTTCCTGGTAGGGTGCTTTCCTGTAAGTGCTTCTGCTGTGTCAGCATCCCTGAGGGCAACTGTATCTTCACTGGTAATAATTCTGATTGCTCCCACTGTGTTGCCATATTTCTAGACAATAGTAAATGAAAAAGACAGGTGAAAATGTACACCTGCTTTTGTGATTGTGACTATTTGAGTACTATTTCAGTACTTAATATAGCCCTTGTGGCTTAGTGCTTCTTTTTGATTATAATAATAATAATCAGTACTTAATATTAGTGTCAGAACAAAGATTGGCTATGAAATCACAAGAACTACTATAAATTTTTTTTTTTTTTTAACAAACCGGCCGTATCCCACCAAGGCGGGGCGGCCCAAAAAAAAAAAAAATGAAAGTTTCTCTTTTTAAATTTAGTAATTTATACAGGAGAAGGGGTTACTAGGCCCTTGCTCCCGGCATTTTAGTCGCCTCTTACAACACGCATGGATAAAGTGTAATTATCAGAATGTAAAAATTATATAAATTAACCCTTAAACAGTCCAAACGTATATATACATTCACTTGCGCAGCGCCCCAAATATTTTGAAAAAAAAAAAAATCGTTTTTTTTTTATAGAAAAAAGAACACATTTTTTGCCATGTTTTAGAATAAAAAAAATTTAGGGTCAGTACTTACCGAGATATGAGGCCGAGAAGTTGGCACTGGATGCTCATGTTACAGCAACATGGAGTCCTGCCGCTTGCAGAAGTGTTGCTGATATACCTTTTTTTCTGTTTTTCATATTATTTTATGTAATTTTTATGTTCTGATAATTACAATTTGTAGTAGTTCTTGTCATTTTGTAACCAATCTTTGTTCTGACACTAGTATTAGGTACTGAAATTGTACTCAAATTGTCACAAACACATTGACAGGTGGACATTTACACCTGCCTTGGTCATTTACTATTGTCTTGAAATATATACAAAGTATTTATATGTCCCAGCAATGTTTTGGATATGTGGAAGTATATAATAACAGTGAGGAGGAGGATGAAGAGGGGGAGGAGAAGGAGGAGGAGGAGAAGGAGAAGGTGGAGGAGGAGAAGGATGAGGAGGAGGAGGAGGAGGAGGAGGAGAAAGATGAAGAGGAGGAGGAAGAGGAGAAGGAGGAAGAGGAGAAGGAGGAAGAGGAGGAGGAGGAAGAGGAGAAGGAGGAGGGGGAGAAGGAGAAAGAGGAGGAAGAGAAGGAGGAGAAGGAGGAAGAGGAGGAGGAGGAAGAGGAGAAGGAGGAAGAGGAGGAGGAGGAGGAGAAGAAGGAAGAGGAGAAGGAGGAAGAGGAGGAGGAGAAGGAGGAAGAGGAGAATAATAATAAGTAATAATAATAATAGGTAATAATAAGCTCCCTTGAAGCATGAAAAACAAAGTCCACCCCTGACAGTGACATGGTAAGATGAGATAACATCTGATAAGAGCTGATGTTTGATGAGCATACACAAGGGTGGGGGAGGATGCAGTAGATAAGAAAAGATTAGAGGTGATATTTGATGAGCATCACCCTCACTTTGTTTTCGCTGATACACAAACATGTCTGTCTGTCTATTTATCTGTCTGTCAAGCTCCCTGTCTATCTGTCTATCCGTCTAGCTCTCTGTCTCAGAGAGAGCCACAAGACTGCGTCATCACCTTTACTCTTCTCTTTCTCCTATACATAAATGACCTTCCAAATGCTTCGCAATTACTCAAACCCACACTATTTGCAGATGACACTACATACGTCTTCTCTCACCCAAGCCCAGTCACGCTAGCCAATACTGTAAATACCGAATTACAGAAAATATCTACCTGGATGAGGACTAACAAACTTACACTAAACATTGACAAAACCTACTTCATTCAGTTTGGTAACAGAGCTACAGATGTCCCTCTTAACATAATGATAAACGGATCACGTATCACAAAGCTAACAGAGGGAAAATTCTTAGGAATCCACCTGGATAATAGACTCAAATTTCATACACATATACAACAAATTTCTAAGAAAATTTCCAAGACTGTAGGCATACTATCGAAGATAGGGTATTATGTTCCACAGTCAGCCCTCCTGGCCCTATATCACTCTCTTATTTACCCCTATCTCACCTATGGAATTTGTGCATGGGGCTCAACAACAATTAACCATCTCAGACCACTAATTACCCAACAAAAGGCTGCAGTTAGAATGATAACAAATTCTCACTACAGGCAGCACACTCCACCAATATTCAATACACTAAACCTACTCACCATACAAAACATCCATACTTATTACTGCACCTATTACATACATAGAACACTTAACTCTGATATTAACCCTCCCCTCAAACATCTCCTTGCCAACCTCAACAGAACACATGACCATAACACAAGGCACAGATCACTCTTTGATGTTCCTCGTGTCCATCTCACACTATGCAAAAACTCAATGCACATAAAAGGCCCTAAAATCTGGAATTCATTACCTGTAAATATAAAAGAAACACTACCTGTTTATAAATTCAAGTCTCTTCTCAAAGATCACTTACTCACCCAAAACCAAATAAATACTGAATAACTGAACCTTATAAATTGTATATCTTAAATGTTTCTCACAATTATATCACATAAATGTTAAACCTAAAACCGAATCTAACTTTATTATTTTTTAAATACACTACCTAACAGAATACTCTATACGGCTGAATGTACAACAATGCATGCAACCATATGACCTGTCTTTGTAATACTCATTTGTGCTTTATAGTTATCTGTTTACAATAATGTATTATCACTGATTTCATCATTGCTTAGTTAATTTTAAGCCAGCCCGAAATGCTATGCATAGTATAAGTGGCTTTGGCATGCTGCTCTTATCTGTATTTTTTTGTACCTCTGTATGTATGCTCTAATTGTAAATAAATAAATAAAAAAAAAGCAGAGTATAGAACTTTGTCTGGATTTTTTGGGTTATCCTAGGTAATTTACACTAGGATATGTGTACCTGTGAGACAGAGATAGACAGATAGAAAGAGAGAGACGGATTGAAAGAGATGCAGAGACAGATAGACAAAGATAGAGACAGAGACAGATAGAGACAGACACAGACAGAGACAGACAGATAGAGATAGACAGATAGAGATAGATAGACAGAGGAAGACAGAGATAGACAGACCCAAAACTTGGGGTTAACATCACTTTCCTCTTAAAAGAGGAGTGTTAATATGACATTACATCAGTGAATCCTTGGTGTTTGCCGCACTGTTTGCTCTAGCTGGCGCTCAGTTTAACTGGCGCTCCCACAAGGTATTAATTGGTCCCAGATTTTTTTTAATACCGCACACACTGAGTGTTAGGACCCATTCTATGCTGACAAGGCACCTAAGGCCAATCGTGCCAAATTTGAAGGCAGGTAAATAAAACGTATATACAGGAGGGCCCCACTTATACGGCAGGTTAGGTTCCAGGCTACCGCCGTAAAGCGGAAATCGCCGTAAAGTGGAACACCCTTTTTTTCCACTTATAAATGCATACAAACACTAGATAACAAGTTTACACTAACATATATTAAGTTAGCAATAGAACCAGGCATCAAAAAACAATAAAAAGGTACAATACACACATAGTGCACTCATTACTTACCTTAAAATATTTATAGTCTTAATCTAGGGTGAGACAAGTAGTATTTATTGTAAGAAATCAAGTGTGGTATGTATTGTAATAGCCAGGCTATTTCACCAGGCCACCCCACCCACACATACTATTCTATGATATTTAAGCATCCCAGAGCGATAAAATGTATATACAGTTCACTCATTACTTACCTTAAAATATTTGTAGTCTTAATGTAGGGTCAGGAGTAAGTAAATGAGATAAAACGAATAAATGAGAGAGAGAAAGAATGAGTACATGAGAGGTAACAGGCGCAGAGTTATGTAAACAAACCAGGCTCCCACATCTTATATTTATGTTTATTTATTCTATTGTGGGGTGTATTTATCATCTTTTTATGTTATGTATCGTGTTTATTATATAATTTTGAAAAAAATATCATGGATGGATTAATGAAAATGTGTATATTACCGCAATATACGACATTTAATGAGACTCGGTGAGTATTGTTATTATCACCACTTGTGCAAGTCGTCTGCTACCACATCTCACATTTATGTTTATTTATTCTACTGTGGGGTGTATTTATCTTATTTATATGTTATGCATCGTGTTTATTATATAATTTTGAAAAAAATATCATGGATGGATTAATGAAAATGTGTATATTACCGTAATATACGACATTTAATGAGACTCGGCGAGTATTGTTATTATCACCACTTGTACAAGTCGTCTGCTCACATCTCACATTTGTTTATTTATTCTACTGTGGGGTGTATTTATCTTATTTATATGTTATGCATCGTGTTTATTATATAATTTTGAAAAAAATATCATGGATGGATTAATGAAAATGTGTATATTACCGCAATATACGACATTTAATGAGACTCGGTGAGTATTGTTATTATGGCGTCACTTGTGGAAGTCGTCTGCTCACATCTCACATTTATGTTTATTTATTCTACTGTGGGGTGTATTTATCTTATTTATATGTTATGCATCGTGTTTATTATATAATTTTGAAAAAAAATATCATGGATGGATTAATGAAAATGTGTATATTACCGTAATATACGACATTTAATGAGACTCGGTGAGTATTGTTATTATGGCGTCACTTGTGGAAGTCGTCTGCTCACATCTCACATTTATGTTTATTTATTCTACTGTGGGGTGTATTTATCTTATTTATATGTTATGCATCGTGTTTATTATATAATTTTGAAAAAAATATCATGGATGGATTAATGAAAATGTGTATATTAACGTAATATACGACATTTAAATGACTCGATGTATGTAAGTTTATTTAGGTACAGGTATACATAAGTATAATTATCAGAGTATATATAAAATATGAAATAACTTTTAAAAACATTTGAAATTTTGGAGTTTCCAGACAAAATGGAGAGACTTAGTGCTTACTGAGCTCATGGAGAATGTAAACAAACAGGGTGGGGCACGGTGACCGTATTAGAAAGTCAGGTGGGGGGAGCCGTATAGTGAGTTTTGGTCATAATTTGAAATGTCCGTATTAGCGGAACGCCGTAAAGTGAAACGCCGTAAAGCGGGGCCTTCCTGTATACGTTGGGGCGCTACACGTAATAACGTATATATACTTTAGGACCATTTAACCCCTGTCGCGGTTGTATATATACGTCATGGGAGATACAGTGGTCCCTCGTTTTTCGTAATTAATCTGTTCCTGGAGCCGTTACTATAAACGAAATTTACGATTTACGAATCAATTTTCCCCATAAGAAATAATGTAAATACAATTAATCCGTTCCTGACTCCCAGAAGTATTAAAACAAAAAAAATTTTACATGAAATATACATGTAGTACATAATACAATGGGAAATGATGAATGAAACATTAACAGCATAACACTTACCTTTATTGGAGATTCTTCTTAGTGTATTGGAGACTGGAGGAGGAGAGAGATTGGATTATTTACAGTTTGGAAGAGGAATCTCCTTCCAGCAACACCTCAGGTACCAATTGCTTCTCTGGGGTTGCTTCTCTTCTCTGTTTCTTAATGCCACTAGGACCACCTTGAGAGTCACTCTAGTCCTGTCTCGCAAAGTAACTGTGGAGAGAGCTCTGTTTCTGGCGTCTCTTTAACACTTCCCTAAAATGGCCCAAGACTTTGTCACTGTACATATTTCTCACCTTCTTTACCACAGGCTTGGCACTAGGAGCTTTCTTTGGAGCCATGGTAGCTTATTTAGTACTTGCAAACACTAAAATGAGTGGAATATTATGAAATATTTCGTAGGAGCACTTGAGGGGACCTTCACTCACTGGTAAACAATGCCAGACTGGCTGGGTAGGGAGGTCTCCCCGGCTCACACCGTGCGTACGCGTCCCAGACGAACTACTATTCGCGAGTCAACCAATGAAAAGCGAGTCCATGTTTATACGAAAATACCCCTATGATTGGCGAAATTTACGATTGCCGAGAACTACGAAAAGCGAGGGACCACTGTACCGTGTTTAACGTATCTATACACATAAATTCTAGTGGCTTCAAATCAAGCGGGAGAGGGCTGGTAGGCCTACATGAGAGAGAATGGGTCTCAGTGGTGGGTGTGCACCCTGTGAAAAAAATCTGGGACTCAGCGGTGCATTGTGGGAACGCCATCTTGGTAGTCCATTTTCACCATGCCTCGCGGTAAGAAGTTCCTCACTCCTCGGCGGATTGGAGGTCTTTTGTTCCCAAGTGATAGCTCAAACAGCGATGAAAGTGTCAGTGAAAGTGAATTCCCTGGTTTTGAAGCGGGTGTGACCAAAAAAAGTGCCCAGGATAACATAATTAGTGATGAAAACCCAGATGACCCACAACCTTCCACCTCTGGTGCTGGGCTGACTCATTCATGTTCACCTGTACCAGGACGAAAAAGGAAACTATTTGCCCGTGTACAAGACTCAGATGTGAGCAGTGTAAGTGATAGTGATAGTGATTTCAAGGTTATTGAAAGCAGTTCTAGTTGTGACAGTGAGGGTGAATATTCCCCAGTGAAGCGGCAATATATACGACGTCGCATGCGGTCTGGTAGTGTGCCATATGCTCTTCCAAGAGGAAGGAGTACATCTCGGAGCACATCCCGTGGCCCTACACCATGACCTGATAGTGAAGATGACGATATTGTTACGATGGGTATCAATGATGCAAGTGAGGCAGCAGGTGGTGGTGGTGATAGTGATGGTGGCATGAGTCATATGACACTAGCAGCGGGCCACACTACTACTCACACTGCTGACTCTGAACAACTACAACCAGCCTCACCCAACCCCACACTCCCACAACAACCAAAACCACAACCACATTACAATATCCAGAACCCACCAGCTGACCGCATCTGGGATTGGCAGCAAGATGACGAGTTTGTTCCCAGTCCCCATGACTTTGGTGGAGGACAAAGTGGAATACAGGCCATCATGTACACTTGGGAACAATCCCACTGAACTGGAATGCTTTCAGTTGTTCTTCGATGAACCCCTGATGGACATTATTGTCAAGGAAAGCAATACATACTATGAGTACACCATGGCAAACACTATTCTGTCACCAAGATCACGCCTACACCAGTGGAAGGACACAACTGTGGCAGAGATGTATCTGTTCTTTGCCACAATAATGCTTATGCCACATGTGTATAAGCACAGTGTCAGTGCATACTGGACGACAGACCGCCTGATTTCAGCCCCTGCTTTCAGTGACATTATACCAGTGAATAGATTTGTGTTACTGTTACGTATGTTACACTTTTCAGACAAAACAAGGCCTGACAGAAGCGACAGGTTATATAAGATCAGAAATGTGTTTATGTACCTGAAACAAAAGTGCTGAATGTATTTTTATCCTTTCAGGAAGCTTGTTATTGATCAGTCTTTGATTTTGTTCAAAGGAAGACTCTCATTCAAACAGTGTATGCCAAGCAAGAGGAAATGCTTTGGTATAAAGTTATTTGTTCTGTGTGATTGCAAAACTGGTCTGGTTTTGGATATAATTGTGTACACTGGCGGTAAAACATTGGAAGATACCAGAAAGTTACTGAGTATCTCTGGTGATGTGGTTAGAACAATGATGGAGCCATTTCTTGGTAAGGGGCATATTTTATATGACACCTGGTACACAAGCCCTATACTCAGTGATTTCTTGCGAGTGAACATGACAGATGTGTGTGGCACAGTGCGTGGAAATCGTAAACATATGCCTAGGTTCGATGCTGGCAGTCGTAGAGGTGAAGTGCAGGTGTTTGCTGCCAATGACATCATGGCATTTCGGTGGCATGCCAAACGTGATGTCACACTGCTGACATCAGCTCACCAACACGAAATGGTAGACACTGGCAAGCAGAATAGAGAGACCAATGAACCCATTGTAAAACCTGCAGCTGTGATGGATTACAACCTCAATATGCGCTTAGTGGACAAATGTGACATGCAGATTGGGTTTGCTGACTGTGTTCGCAAGAGTTATAAGTGGTACATAAAACTGTTTTTCCATCTTCTTGACATTTCCATGCTGAATGCTTATAATATGTATAAGTTGAAGACCAAGAACAAACCCAAATATGGTGAACTTTGTTTGTCAGTCATCAGACAAATAATATTCAAGTACCAAGGAACAACACCTGCAATAGACCAGCGCCCACGAAATTATCAACACATGTCCTCTCATCTGAGGCCTGGTGATCACTACCCCATACCACTGCCTGCTACTGCTCTCAAGAAAAATGCTAAGAAGAGGTGTTTTGTCTGTGGACATACCACAAAACGCCCACAAAAACGCAGAGACACTCGTTTTATGTGTGAGGAGTGTAAAACACCATTGTGCTTATACCCATGTTTCAAAGAATTCCACAAGCTGCAACAGTTTTAGAAAAGTGTCCAGTGATTGTACATAGGTATATATATTATAGAACAATTGTAATAAACAATTTTTTATATTGTTTGTGTAAACAAGTTTTAGCAACATTATAATGATACGAGTGTTTTTACTATAATTGTGTTACATTCAACGAGTGTATATTTGAACATTGCACAATAATTTGGTCTCACAGGCCACAAAAGTTATGTGAAAAAATAAAATAGTGAAAAAAACAAGAAACCATCGAATACAAGTAAATCAAAGTTTACCGGGTGAGCGGCAGTCGCCGCTGTTGCCGTTCACAGATCATTTTCAGGAAACTTCACACCTCTATATCTCGGTAAGTACTGAAGGGAATTTTTTTTGGGGGGGGGACTAAAACAATCAGAAAATAATCTTAACATTTTCATAAGAAATTTTTTTTTTTTTTTTTTTTTTAATATTTTGCGACACCAGGAGACACTTCAGGATTGGGCCTTTCGACAGTCAAAGGGTTAAGGGTTAAAATAAAAACGAGAAAAAAAGGTATATCATCAACACTTCTGCAAGTGGCAGGACCAATTTTGCGGTCTTATATCTCGGTAAGTACTATTCCTAATTTTTTTTTCTTTTTTTGGGGGGTCTTATAATACACAGAAAGTTGCTCTCTTTAATTTAAAAAAATTTCAAAATATTCGGGGCGCTGGCAGTGAAAACGTAGATCTACGTTTGGACAGTTTAACCCTTTGGGGGTTTCGGGCGTACTAGTACGGCTTACTTGCCAGGGTTATTGACGTACTAGTACGCATAAATTTTAGCTCCCTCAAATCTAGCAAGAGAAAGCTGGTAGGCCTACATATGAAAGAATGGGTCTATGTGGTCAGTGTGCACAGTATAAAAAAAATCCTGCAGCACACAGTGCATAATGAGAAAAAAAAAACTTTGACCGTGTTTTTGGTTTAAAACAGTGACTTTGCACTGTATTTTCGTATGGTATTTATGGTTGTATTCTAGTTTTCCTGGTCTCATTTTATAGAATGGAAGACTTATTACAGAAATTGAGATAATTTTAGTTGGTTTCATAATGAAAAGTACCTTGAAATTGAGCTCGAAGTAGCAGAAATGTCCGATTTTTACCAAATTTCAAAAGTAAACAAATCATGCTAAGCATCCAATACACGTCAACTGGTGAGTCTAATATTCTTTCACAAATGTACTGATATTATTTATACCATTTCTACACTAATGCAGTAGTCTGCATAACAGTAAATCTTATTATTTTTGTGAGAATAAAAAATCAAAGTGGAAAGCAAAAGAAATGTAGGAGGGGCCTGGGGACGTGACTAATGAACAGAGGAAATGTTATTTTAGTGCCAGGAATGTCTTTCTTGTTTATTCTGGACCCTGTTTGGAAATTGGCATCTTTTGAAATTTGTGTGAAATTGGCAAAATTGCTAAATTCTGACCACTTTATTGGATAGTTGAAATCGGTAAATGGGTGGTTTCTTGTACTCATTCGATAGAAAAAATGGAGTTCTAGTGAAATAGTTATGATTTTTGTCGACTAGTACATTGGAATTGGCTGAAAATAGGGCTTAAAGTGGGCAAAATTACCGATGCGTAAACATCATCGAGACCACTAACTTCGCGAGAGTATGATTCCATAAGTTTTCTATCAAATTTCATACTTTTGGTGTCATTATGATCGAGAAAAGATTCTCTATCTTTTCATAAGATTTTTTTTTTTTTTTTTTTTTTTTTTTTTTTTTTTTTTTTTTTGAAATTTTGGCGACCCCTGAGAACAAGTCTCTGAGAGGGCCGGGCGACCCCCAAAGGGTTAAGGGTTAGATTCTTCAACCCTGGGAGCAAGTTTGCGAGCAGGGGTCGCAACACTGAAAGGGTTAAAAATATGTGATGTTAGGTAGAATTAATGTTGGTTGATTTTATTTCATAAAAAATACTATGTTGAAAAAATATGACAGTTCAAGAACAAGAAGTGTATTACCTGTGAGAAAAGTTTTCAGAAATGTATCTGAACTGCATGATATGTGGGGAAAGGATAGATGTTTTAAGCATAAAATATGTTTTTATTCCCATAGGGACAAGAGCGGGACATCATCATCCTCTCATTTGTACGCGGAAACTCTGGTGCCAACATTGGATTTCTTTCGCAACGTCAAAGATTAAATGTGGCTCTTACAAGAGCAAGGAAATCATGCTTCATAGTGGCAAGCCTTTCTTCACTCTCAAATAACAAGGACTGGGAGTCGCTCATCAAAAATGCAGAACGTCGAGGTCTAATTAGTGTCATCACAGGAAAGGAAGAAGGGAACAAAAGTTATATCAAGTCTGTTTTGTTGAAGTGAGCTGAATATTTTGTCAGTATTTTTTCATGTACTCCATTATATTTTATGATAGTCACAGAAAGCCTTAAACCTTTATAAGTCACTCAGCATGACATTATATAATAATTTATGTAAACAATAAATACAGTTCATACTGTACTGATTTTAATAGCCTTGAGTCTCAAAAGTCAAGTGTGTGCTAATTTGTAGTGAATTGTGTATTTTTTTAAACTTGGCCAGTTTCATTTAAATCTTTAAATTTCAAATTATTGTTAAATTTGTTTTTATTGATTAACTGGCAAGAAATATAGTTAGACTATGAGTACAGGTGGCACTTGATGCAGTATATACATTCAACAACTATGGCCTGTACTCAGACCATTGATACTTCCATATAATAAGAATCTTAAATGTTTTGGGAACCCCACAAATCCCATATGATGAATGTTATCACACATGAAATATCCACTAGAAATGGGGCATAGCAAATTTGCATAAATTGAATTCTTATAAACTTAGTGAAGGACACCTAGTACTTGAGAACTGGAACTGTGCTGTAAAATTTAATAGAACATTACTTTTTTTTTTTAACTAAGGCAAATTGTAAAAGTGAAGTACAGTGCATAAACGCTCCTGCAGTCTGCTTTTACAGGCCCAGAGCCACAGTAAGGTCATGGGCTTTTATGAAATATTTAAACATTTTCAGTATTAGATATACAGTACATGTATTGTATTTGTGAGAGTGAGTGTGTGAGAGTGTATGAGTGTGAGTGTGAGTGTGTGTGTGGAGGGGGGGCACTCTTAAGAATATTCTCAATTAGGGAATAACTTTTCATTTGCATCTAAAAACATGTGTAGCTATGAAACAAAACATTGTATTGTATATAAAATTTATGACACACTAATACTTTTATGTACATACAATAAATATACGATGTTGATGAGGATTTTTTTACATACTATACTGGTGTGGCATTTTTAATAATTATATTCTTTGAAAGTGCAATACATGTGTGGATAATCGAGCATTACACAGCAAGGATGAGAGAGATGGTAGAGGAAATTATTCAGTCTGTCCACCAGTTAGGGCAGCCAGTTTCAGACAGCTTCCCATTCCTGCATTTCTGGCTCCGAGATTTTAATTTGTTGTTATTGATTAGATAAGGTGTGGTTAAGTTAATGTATATTAGCCTTTATTTCTATACAGTTGCCTCACAATAATGAAAAGAAGAAATGGGTGGCTTACGTCTAGTAGTGTGGGTATACTGTGACATTCCGAGTGCATTTCTTTAAAAACTGTAAAAAAGTTGTTAAGATGGGTTGGATTATTGCATTATTGTTATATACATGGGGAAAACACTAAACCCATGGGGGTCATACAATGTGTGGAGATTGTACAGTAACTGGATTTTATTCAAGGAAGGAGAGGGTATTATTATGATTGTTATTATTGTGATTATTATAATCAAAAAGAAGTTCTAAACCTACAAGGGTTATACAGCAAAAGGAGAGGGGAGCTTATATTGCCTGAATAACAAACCTTTCACTAGCATCATGGCAGGCAGAGGGAGAAAAAATCAGTCAACTTTTGTTTAGAATGCCAGTTCAACCTGACAGTTCTTGCAGACTGGCACTGGATGCCCCTCCATGAGTTGAGATGACCAAGTGAGTTTGTGAGCAATGTGAAGGCATAAGAATACCAGTTAAAAGTTAGCCCAAAATCTAATTGTGTTTTGATGTAAAATTGCTTGATCACAAATGAGAAGCAATTATTGTATACTGTATTACATTTTTTCCATGGGGAAGTGGAGCAGAATTCTTCTTCCGTAAGCCATGCGTGTCATAAGAGGCGACTAAAATGCCGGGAGCAAGGGGCTAATAACTCTTTCTGTATACATTACTAAAATAAAAAAAAAAAACTTTTGTTTTTCTTTTTGGACCACCCTGCTTCAGTGGGATATGGCCAGTTTATTGAAAGAAAGAAGTATTACATTTATGGGGAAGTGCTAAAACCATGGAGATCATACTGCACCTGGGGAATGAAAGACAATTAGATTTGATCCAAAGGGAGGCTTCTTGACACTGGTGAGGGACTCTTGGTCCAAGGAATTGGAGTTCCCAAGTCTCTTTTGCATTCCTTTCGTTCTATTTTGTGATCCTCTTGAGTTTTGTATACAGTGTTCCCTTTGAGTTCTTCATTCTTTCCATACCTAAACAGCTGGAACTTATCAGCATTGAATGTCATGTTGTTCTCCACTGCCCACTGGAAAACCCTACTTATATCTTCCTGTAATTTTTCAGTGTCTTCTACCATAGTGCCTTTCATGCTTATTTTAGCGTCATCTGCAAATTGATACAAAACTGTGACGAGTGTTTTTATCTATGCTATGAGGATGAGAAACAAGAGGGGTGCCAGGACACTGCCTTGGGAACTGAGCTTTTTACCTCACTGATGCTGGATTTTGCCCTGTTTACTGCAACTTTTTGTGTTTGTGTTAGGAACCCAAAAATTCATCTGCCTACCTTCGCCGTAATGCCTATGGCCCTCATTGTGTGTGCTGTGTTATCGCTCCATGATCACATTTGTGAAATGCCTTGGCAAAATCTCTGTATATCACATGTGTGCTTTGGTTGCCTTCCAACACCTCCATAATTATGTCATAGTGGTTCAGCAGCTGTGATAGGCATGATCATCCTGCTCTAAAACCATGCTGGTTTGGGTTATGCTGGTCCATGAAATCTGTAATCTGCTGTCTCATCACTCTTTCGAAGATTTTTATGTGAAAAGTTAGGGCTACTGGTCTGTAAATTTTAGCTACGTCTGCACTCTTTAATGTCTCTGGTATTTCACCTAGAGCTAGGCTCTTTCTCCAAAGTATACTGAAGGCTCGTGCTAGTGGTACTTTGCACTTTTTTATAAACAGAGCATTCCATGAATCTGCAGAGTCCAGGTGCTGAGTGACGACATGTTGTCCATTTCTTTTTTTGAAATCTATAGGATTTGTACTGTCGGTTAGTTGGTCTGTGCAGCCTTCTGCTGGAGTGGAAAATGTTTCTGCATCCTCTACCTTGCTGTCATTTAGTGGGTTGCTGAACACCAGTTCATACTGTTCTTTTAGAATTTCACTTCTCTTTAAGGGGGGCTCCTTGTTGTGGTAAAGAGGCTGTTGGTCTGAGGAATTGGACCTTTTGCTCTTCTTCCTCAGACCGAACCTAATTACCCCCCAATTGCCCCTTCCCTATCCCATCTCCCCCCCCCTCTCTTCCTCCCTCTCCCCTTCTTGTTTTCAGCCTTTGCAATTCTTCCCTCAGGCATTCTAGCTCTTAGATAAGGGGAAGGGTACCATGGACCATCCCATTCCATTGAGGTCCTTGGTGGTGGTGTAGTTTGTCGTGGAATCTGGATCACCTGGGGATGTCTCAGTCCCTCCCCGGTCTCCCGGGAGGTGGCTTTGGGTGTCTTTCGGGTGACGGGTGTATCTCTGGAGGCTGCCTTTTGGATTCCGAGGGGTGATGGCCAAAGGAGGTATGTTTTGTGGCGGGGATCCAGCTGCCCTCTCTTTTGTCCACTGCAGTGGCTCAGTAGATGTGAGGGTGCTATCCCAGATTGTTGGTTTACTGGCATGAAGGGTAGGGTATGGCACGGGTTTTATGTTGCATCTGCACTACTTGTGGTGCTGAGGTCCTCATGGGTGCAGAGAGAGATTTACAGCCCTTTCATTTCTCCCAGGAACTATCCCTCCATGTTCCCCCCATTTTTTTATTCTTTTTTTTTCTTCTAAAAAACAAAAAGAAAGAAGTGACATAACCATGGAGTCCCAAATCCCAGGCCCCTTTCTCCTACCACACCTTGTTCTGACCCAACCTCATTATCTGACCATTCTTTGGACCTTTCTGATGCCTCTGTACCGTCTGCTGGCGCCGTTTCGTCACCCATTCCAGAGACCGAGATTCCGCCCGACTCCTTTGATACATCTGACCTCCACTCTTTTTCACCATGCTTCTGGCTTCTCCCTCTACAGTCCTCTTCAAGGGGGGCTCCTTGGCGTGGTGAAGAGGCTCTTGGTCTGAGGAATTAGCCCTGTCGGTCTTCTTCCTCAGACCGAACCTAATTACCCCCCATTCTCCCCTCCCCTATCCCATCCTCCCCTTTTTCCATTCCTCCTCCTCCTCCTCCTCACCCCTCCCTTTTGCCCTTCCTCTTTTTGGCCTTTGGGATTTCTCCCACAGGCGTGCTAGTTCCTAGGTAGGGAAAAGGACACCGGGGTCCATCCCATTCCGTTGAGGTTCTTGGCGGTGGCGTAGTTTGCCGTGGAATCTGGATTGCCTGGGGATGTCCCGATCCCTCTCCGGTATCCCGGAGTAACTTTGGGTGTCTTTCGGGCGATGGGTGTATCTCTGGAAGCCACCTTTCGGATTCTGGGGGTGGTGGCCGAAGGAGGTATGCTTTGTGGCCGATATCCAGCCGCCCTCTCTTTTGTCCACCGAGGTAGCTCGGCAGATGTGAGGTTGCTATCCCGGATTGCTGGTTTACTGGCATGAAGGGTAGGGTATGGCACGGGTTCCATGCTGCATCTGCGCTACTAGCGGTGCTGAGGTCCTCTTGGGCCCGGAGGGAGATTTCCGGCCCTTTCATTCCTCCTGGGAACTATTCCTCCCCGCTCCCCCCTTTTTTTATTCTTTTTTTTATTTTTATTTTCTTTTCTTCTTTCTTTTTTTTCTTAAAAACAAAAAGCAAAGGAGTAACCTAACCATGGCAGCCCTAGTCCATGAACCCACTACCCCCGGGCCCCTTCTTGATACCGCACCCCATTCTGACCCTGCCTTGTGTTTAGACCACTCTTTGGACACTCCTGATGCCCCTGTACCTCTTGCTGGTGCTGTTTCCTCACCCGCTTCAGGTACCGGGGCTTCGACTGACTCCTTCGATTTGTCTGAACTCCGCTCTCCTTTGACTATGCTTCCGGCTTCTCCCTCTACAGTACGGCAATTTTCGAATCGCCCGCCCATTTCACACCGGACCAACTCCGGTCCTACTCCTAAACGCCAACGTCAATCTCCTGATGATGCTCCTTCGTTACCTTCCCATTCTACTCGGAAAAGACCGACACGTCAAGCACTCCCTCTCCACGATCAGTTTCGAACCACACAATGGGCTAAATTCTTTACTTTAAGACCGACTTCTTCTTCTGCCTACCTTTCTGACCATAGTATTGGCAAAGCGCTCCTGCGTCATGTTGGTAGAGATATTTCATTTCATGCTCTCAAGAGCGGTATGCGCATCGTCACTGTCCAGAATGCTACCCAAGCTCATGATCTTTCTCTCCTTTCGAATATCGATACTACTCCTATCACTATTGAAAAACATCTTTCTCTCAATTCTTGTAGTGGTACTGTCATTCTGCCCCATACTATAGTCCAACAGAATTTCCAGTCATGTGGCAATGACATTTTTGAACAGCTGGAACTCCAGGATCTCCCAATCCTCAAAGTAGACACTTATGTCCTTCCTGCCCGGGGGCGGAGACGTTACCCTTGCAATGTGGCTCGTTTAACTTTTGACAGCCGAGAACTCCCATCCTCTGTATATGTCGCGGGACATCGGTTACAAGTTTGAAAGGTGATACCTACACCACAACAATGTAGAAATTGCTGGCTTTTTGGTCACCCAGTGAAATATTGCAGATCTATGGCCGAATGCCCAGTCTTTGGTGCCGACGACCATTCTAATACATCTTGCAGTCAACCTCCATCTTGCCTTAATTGTAATGAAGCTCACCCTTCGTACTCCCGCCGTTGCCAGGTCTACTTAAATGAACGTGAAATCCGTTGCCTCAAAGACGCAGAAGGTCTCCCTTATGCTATGGCAGTTACTCATCTCCGCCTCCAAGGGAGACTACCCCGTGTTTCTTATTCTCGTGTTTCCAAACATCCCCCCACTTCTGGGGTCCCATGTTCTGCAGCCTCCTCTGTTGTTACCCCTCCCATAGCCACTACGGCATCTAATCCTTTTGCTGTCCTTGGCTCTGACGTCCCGACTACAACTCAGTCTGTTCTCACATCTTCGCGTCCTTCCTCACAAGCCCCAGTATCGACAAGACCTCGTACGACACCTAATACCAATCGCCCCTCTACTCAGAAGTCCAAAAAATCCACATTGCTCAAATCTTCTTTGCCCCTTCCTTCCCTTCTTCCACCTCCACACTTTACCTTTCCAGTCTCTGTACCTAGTTCTTCCCCTCTCTCTGGCTCTATTACAAGTGTGGAGATTCACCCTCCTCCTCGTACTATGCCTTCCACCCCCGTCCCCTCCCAAGTTTCTCCCTCTTCTGCCTGCTCTGGTGGCCTGGTGGTTAACGCTCTCGCTTCACACGGTGAGGGCCTGGGTTCGATTCCCAGCCAGAGTAGAAACATTGGACGTGTTTCTTTCCACCTGTTGTCTATGTTCCCCATCAGCAAAATGGGTACCTGGGTGTTAGTCGACTGGTGTGGGTCGCATCCTGGGACACTGACCTAAGGAGGCCTGGTCACAGACCGGGCCGCGGGGGCGTTGACCCCCGGAACTCTCTCCAGATAAACTCCAGAAACCCCCCAGTTTCTGCCTCTTCTGTCCCCCCCCACACTTCATCTCCAGTCCCTTGCACTCTTCCCTCCCCCTCTACTTTGGTACAGTCCATTACTGTCCCAATCTTTACTCACCCTCCTCCTTCTATCTCCAATATGGTCTCCCATACATCTTTGAATTCAGAAACACTTGAAGCCATTTCAGAATATATTGCAGAGACTAAACCTTCAATGGACACTGATTCACATCCTGTTCCTTCTCTTCCCTCTCCTCCATCTTCACAACCCCATTCTTCGCAACGCTCCGTTCCTTCGCTACTTGAACGTCTTCCAATGCCACCACACGTTGACTTTTCTAACCCCTCTAGTCCGTAGGTGCCTTTACCTACAGATTCCTGGTATTTTCTTCATCGCCAATCATGGCCTATTTACAGTGGAATATCCGCGGCCTCAGGGATAATCGGGGTGAGCTTCAGATGTTGCTTTCCAGGTTTTCCCCTGTTGGTGCTTACTTACAAGAACCAAAATTACACTCAGCTGTTTTCCAACCTATCTCAGGCTATAATTTATTGTATTCTTCGGATCCTTTCTCAGATGGGACCTTTAATGAAAGTGCCCTTCTTCTACGCAATGATATTCCGTACTGTCAACTATTTGTCCATACCTCGCTGCATTACACTGCAGCCCGTATCCACTTGAATAAGTGGATTACAATATGTTCTTTATATCTCTCTCCTCGAGCATTTTCTATCCCAGACTTTGCCTTTCTTGTTTCATCCTTACCACCACCACTTCTGTTACTTGGTGATTTTAATGCCCACCATTTCCTCTGGGGGGTCTCATTGTGACTCACATGGCATCCTTTTGGAGGCTTTTCTCGCCTCTCACCCCCTCCATGTTTTAAATACGGGTACTCCCACCCATTTTGATCCTCGTACTCATACTCTCTCTTGCATCGATCTATCAGTCTGCTCTTCCTCCACTGCACTAGACTTCACCTGGTCTGTTCTACCGGACTTACATGACAGCGATCATTTTCGGATCATTCTTACTTCTCCTTCCTATTCACCACCTTTCCGTAGCCCTCGCTGGCAGTTTGATCGGGCAAATTGGGATCTTTACTCACACCTCACTGCTTTTAGTGAGGTTCCTTCTTAATCCTCCATTGATGAGCTCCTACACATCTTCTCGACGTCAGTTTATACCGCAGCTTCTCATTCTATACCCCAAACCTCAGGCAGGCATTCTCAGAAGTGCGTGCCTTGGTGGTCTCCTGCTTGTGCTCGTGCAGTACATTTGAAACGTGCTGCATGGGGCAGGTACCGGTACAATAGAACCGCTGAGAGACTTCTTGATTTTAAGCAGAAGCGTGCGATCGCTCGCCGTGTCATCCATGAAGCTAAACGCACTTGTTGGCGAGACTATGTTTCCACCATCACCTCTGCTTCTTCTATGAGTGCAGTCTGGAAAAAAGTGAGGAAATTGAGTGGTAAATACTCTCCTGACCCGGCTCCTGTTCTACGGGTCGCTGGTGTTGATGTAGCAAACCCTCTCGACGTTGCCATTGAACTTGGCACACATCTGGTCCGTATTTCCCGAGGGCTCCATCTATGCCCCTCGTTTCTTTCCTCAAAGTCTGCCAGAGAGTTAGTACCCTTGGACTTTTCTTCTCTCAGAGAAGAACAGTATAATGTGCCTGTTATGGGGCTATAGGACCCAACATGTATTTATAAGTAACAGTTACTCTGGAATACCTAATTATATTGAATTGATGGGGACTTTGCTCTAAATGTCAGAAGGACTGATCAACCTTATGACTGAGAGGCAGCTGGGTCAAACCTATTTTTCTCAATATAATAGGTTATACTATAGACACATAAACACACAATTTAAATAAGTAGTTTATAAAGTTGTATTTCTTTTTGTAAAAGTAAAATTAAGAGGTGGTAGAATTGTGGTAACTGGAGAATTGTGCTTGGCAACAGTCTTTTGTTTTGGTGGGAGGAGCTTAGCCAGTCTCTCTCTCTCTCTCTCCCTCTGACTGACTCCCTCTCTCTGTGGCTGACCTTCAACCTGGCAGGATCTCTGGGTCCTTCTCCTATCTTTTGGGGCATCATGTGTGCTCCAGGGGTGAGTTTTTATAATTTAAGTTTTGGCCACCATACCCAGGGTGACTAAAGTGTGTCAAAACACTGGTTAGCCCAGAGTTATGTCAGGAAGAGTGAAGGACAAGAGTTGTTGCAACACACCATGTGGAGCACAGGCATGGAGTGTGTAGATTTTATTTTGAAAATGGAGGCTGTGATTGTATATTCTGTACATATCTATTGAGAATACAGTTATATTTTTATAGTAGTAGTTTACATAACCTGTGAAGAGGGCTGGTGAAAGGGTATCAGAGACACTCAAGATGATCAGCCATGATGTAAGTATTACCCCTAGACAAATAAGGCCATTAAGTAAAAGCTACCCCACACTAGAACATGTAGTGAGAACCTTACCATCAAAGTAATAAGGGACAAACCAACGTAACATGGGAGCTTGACCGGGAGAGTTATTTGACTGCTAAAATAACTCAAAACATTCTTCGAACTATATGTGCTGGTATGGGGTAATAACAGTTGCATGTTTCTGGTAGAAGATTTACCAAGGTGGTGTCAGTGGAAGTGTTGTTTTCATATATTAGTTTACAGGTTGTTTTTCTCCTAAGGTGGGGGAAAGGAAGTAACACATTTTTGTTGTGGTTATGGTAAGTGCTATGTGCATAGTTTACATTCAATTTGTGTTATTTTATGTGCCTGTGGGAAAACTTTGTCCACTGATACTGTAAGAGGGAAGCAAGTGTTTAAAGATAAAAACTATGTCAGAAGATGAGTCTTCAGATTTTTTAGGCTTCAGGGAAGAAGGTAATAATTCATCAGTAAACATGCCTGTTAATAGTGAAGATGAGGAATCACCTACTCCAGGTGATATGGAAATGGAGAGAATGAGACTGAAATTAGCTGTACTAGAGGCTGAAACGAAATTAATGAAAGCTAAGGAGAAAGAACGTCAAAGGTTAGGAGGTTCAGAACAAGAGCCTGAGCAGTACTTTAACATAACTAAAGCTGCAAATTTTGTCCCTAAGTTTACAGAGAGTGACCCAGATAGGTATTTTTCTTTTTTTGAGAAGACTGCTTTGGAGCAAGGATGGCCCAAACAGAAGTGGGCTACCCTAGTTCGTACACAACTTGTGGGTAAAGGATTCCAGAGAGTAGAGACTCTGGAGGGGCAAGATTTTTCTGATTATGATAAGATTAAAGAGGAAGTATTGCTTGCCTACCAAATGATACCTGAGAAATATAGACAAAAGTTCAGAAATAAAAAATTTCGGGATGGGCAGACCTTAACTGAGTTTGGGAATGAGAAACTGTTCCTTTTTAAGAAATGGGTTTGTTCTAAAGGAGTTAATAAAGACTATAACAAATTAGTAGATCTAATGGTTCATGAGGAATTGTACAATACAATCCCTGTTGACCTCAGAGAATATTTGGAGGACAAAACCCCAGATAATCTTTTAGAAGCACTGGATCTAGGTGACCGATTCTTGGCTCGCAGGGAATTGGTAAGTAAAAACAGTCATGCTCCTGAAAATTTCCCCACTCGTTCTAAATCTTATCCCAAGTCCTATGGTCATAAAGGTAAGTGGGACAAGAATTTTCAGGGACAAATGAAGGCTGAGGCACCCTCTAAAATAGAAAGAAAAGGTAAGTCAGCTGGAGCTCAAAGTTTACCTAGACAATCAGATAATTTTTCAGGTCCTCGAGTAAACAGTACCAGTCCTACACCAAATGGTAAAAATACCTTTAAGAGTTATGCCTGTTACTACTGTAACAAAACTGGACACACACAAAAGTTTTGCTGGTCAAGGCAGCGAGATCAGGAAAGGGAGGAACCACCCCAGAGGACTCTAACTGTAGACACACATCCAGTTGCCTGTATTTCAAAGCAAGGTGAGGAGGTACCCTTAGGTCTAGACCCCAGGATGCAGGTATTTTTCTAGTAAGTCCACAGTTGCTTTGCATAAGGATGTGGGTAGGGTTGAGAATATAGTGTCCTTGAGAGATGGATGTAGCACCTACTCCTTGCTACGTGCTGGAGTGTTGCCAATGTCTAAGGATACCTATACTGGAGTAGATGTATTATTGAAGGGTATTACGGGTTCAACCATAAGGACACCAGTACACAAATTATGGGTAGAATCTGCATACCAAGTTGGCTATCTCCCTGTAGGTATCTCAGATGAAATTCCCTTCGAAGGGGTCGACCTCTTATTAGGAAATAATGTGATGGGCTTGTTAGACAGTGAAGAACCACTAGTATGGGGGCAACCAGGCCCCAAAGTTTGGGAGAAGAAGGCTAGGGAGACCCTGCCAGACCTTTTCCCTGTTGGTGCCATCACAAGAAGTATGTCTCGTGACCAGGATACCAAGGGTAATCCTTATATTTCTCATGAGGATGGTGAGGACTTAGGTTTGGAAACTCTATTTTCTGAGGTTGAACTGCAGTCAACTAAAGAAAAGGATACCACAACCCGAGTTGAGCCTAATCAGTGCAGAGATCAAGGAAGTAGTGTGAGGGAGATTGGGCCTACTATGATGCAGTTAATTGCTGCACAGGGGTGTGATGACACACTTAAGTCGATCAGAGCCTCAGCTGTGACTGAGGAGGAATCTTTACGTTTAAATAAATGCTTCTATTTCAGGAAAGGTATACTCATGAAGAAGGCACCTTCGGTTGCAGTACCAGTAGAAGGAGAGCCAAGTTTTTGTCACCAGGTCGTGGTGCCTGAGCCTTATAGAAACTATGTTCTTAGCTTAGTGCATGACACACCTCTAGGTGGACACCTAGGTATTGCTAAAACAGTATCCAGGGTTTCCAGGCACTTCTTCTGGCCTCGGCTGTGGGAGACGGTGGGAGATTATATAAAGACCTGTCATGCCTGCCAAATTATAGGGAAACCTAATCAAAGCATTAAACCTGTCCCCCTTCAGCCAATTTCAGCACCCGGTGAACCCTTCAGCAAGCTGGTAGTGGATGTCGTTGGCCCACTCCCAAGGACCAGAATGGGAAATAATTATTTACTAACAATAATTTGCTCCACTACCAGGTACCCAGAAGCAATCCCTCTACGCAAGATAACAGCTCGAGTGGTCTTAAGGGCTTTGATGAAGTTCTTTTCCCATGTTGGCTTTCCTCGGGAGGTACAAACAGATCAAGGGTCTAACTTTACCTCGAAATTATTTAGGAATGTGTTAAAGGGGTTAGATGTACAGCCCAAATTTTCAACTGCCTATCACCCTCAGTCTCAGGGAGTGGTAGAGAGATTTCATCAAACTCTTAAGACAATGATGCGAGCTTATTGTATGAATAACACTAGTGATTGGGATGAGGGTATCCCTTTTCTCTTGTTTGCCGTGCGGGAAAGCACCCAAGAATCTCTCAGTTTCAGCCCTTTCGAGCTTGTCTATGGTCATCCAGTGAGGGGACCACTGACTATTCTCAAGGAGCATTGGCTGGGTGGTGAAAATGAGGCTTCCCCGCCGGAAGATGTTCTCTTTTTCAGGAAACGATTGGACCAGGCGAGACAGATGGCAGCAGACAACCTCAAAGCTAGTTAGAGGGCCATGAAGCAGCGGTACGACCAAAGGGCAGCCCCTCGCTCCTTCAGTGTTGGAGAGGAAGTGTTAGCTTTGGAGCCGGTTCCGGGACATGCCTTGGCTGCACGATTTGATGGACCCTTTGTCATCACAGGCAGGTCTGGCCCCAATTATGTAATTAAGATGCCTGGCCGTCGCAAATCAGAAAGGACTGTGCACATTACCAGGTTGAAGAAATACCATTCTAGGGCAGGAGTTGCCGCTATTCAAGTTGAGTGTGACGATACTGAAAAACTTCCTGTAACAACAGAAGTAAGGCTGTGCAATTCAGCCATCTTGCAAAATCCCTTGGCACACATGAAGGGACTCAGTGTACAGGGAGCCTGTGACTTGGTTCAGTTACTCCAAAAATTTCCAGATTTGTTTGGGGATGTACCCAAAGTAAGTAAATTGCCTCCCCATGATGTGGATGTCGGGGAAGCTGTTCCAATAAAGCAGGCTCCTTACCGCATGAACCCAACAAAACAACTTCACATGGAGGAAGAAGTGAAATTCCTCCTTCAAAACCAGTTTGTAGTGCCTAGCAAGAGTCAGTGGGCATCTCCATGCCTGATGGTTCCCAAACCTGATGGATCTATGCGTATGTGCACTGACTATCGCAGAGTAAATGAAGTAACGAAGGCTGACGGTTACCCTTTGCCACGTATGGATGATGTGATTGATGCTGTGGGAGGGGCAAAGTTTGTGAGCAAACTGGACTTACTTAAAGGGTATTATCAGATACCCCTCACCCAGCGAGCCAAGGAAATTTCAGCCTTCGTCACTCCAGATGGGTTATTTCAATATAATGTTCTTCCTTTTGGGTTAAAAAATGCTCCTGCCACCTTCCAGCGTCGTATAAATACTGTCATAAGGGGGTTGGATGGTGTGCGGGCCTATCTAGATGATATTGTGGTATTCAGTAACCAGTGGGAAACTCACTTGGTAAGATTGCAAAAGTTGTTTGAATGTCTATCCCAAGCCAATCTAACCATCAATTTGAGCAAAAGTGAGTTTGGCCAAGCCAGTGTACAATTCTTAGGATATGTAGTTGGTCAGGGAAAAGTTGCCCCAATTCATGCTAAGGTGGAGGCCATTATAAATTTTCCTAGACCACAGAATCGGAAGGCAGTGATGAGGTTCCTGGGCATGGTGGGTTATTACAGACGATTTTGCCCCAACCTCTCCCAGGTAACGTCACCACTGACAACTTTGACCAGTCCCAAAGTTCAGTTCAACTGGGACAGCAAGTGTGACAGGGCTTTTGAAAATGTGAAAATGTTATTAGGGAATGCTCCTATCTTGAAAAGTCCTGAGTTTGAATGCCCCTTCTCTCTACAAGTGGATGCTAGTGATGTAGGGGTAGGTGCAGTGTTGTTGCAGGGTGATGAGAGAGATAGCCTTCAGCCAGTTTGTTACCATTCAGCCAAATTAAAAAAGCATCAACGTGGTTATGCAACTGTAGAGAAAGAGGCTTTGGCTTTGGTGTTGGCTGTGCAGAAATTTGAAGTTTATATCAGTGCATCCCCACATCCTGTAATAGTGTATAGTGACCATAACCCTCTGAGGTTTTTGCAAAGAATGAGAAACCACAATCAAAGACTCTTAAGATGGGCTTTGTTCCTACAGCCTTTTAATTTGAAAGTTAAATATATAAAAGGCTCAGAGAATGTGGTTGCTGATGCTCTCTCTAGATGTTTCATGTAGATGCATGGTGCGTACTTTGTACATAGTGTTTGTCTTGTGCTGACCTTGTTGTTTTTGCAGTGGTGAACTCTCAGCGAGCCTGAGTACTCTCTACCAGCCATCTGACTGTGAAGGAGTCGAGTCAGAGCCAAAAGTGTGACGAGGGTCAGGGTGTACTTAAATGTGAGTTGAGGCAGTGGTTGACAACCTTCGGTAACATGAGACGTTCAGGAAGGTATGTGATGTTGTGTCTTGGTGTGCTCTATATACAAAACGGCCCGACGGTTTGTCTTTGTGGTCCCCTGGACCCCTCCATGTTCTATGTCAGCCTTCTCTTCATAAGTTTGGAGGATCTGTGTGGAGTGGGACCTCGGAAGATGGGCTTGAGTGCCTGACCATGTTAAGGATCGTGAGTGTTGACTGGAAGTCTCACTGTTTGGTTCGGCCACCAAGTGAGAGACACCTTGACATGTTTTGTGAAGTTTCCTGCCTGGTGTACACCTGACTGCTCTGGGTTTGGCTCTACTCTCGTCTCCTGATCAGGAAGATGCCACCCTGGAGTACCAGTTGCTTGCTGGATTACCGTAGCAGAGGCACAGGCCTGTTGGTGCGGGCTTTCACAGTGGGCATTGTGTGCAAATTTTGCATTGTAATGTGTATTGTTTAAAAGTCATTAAAATTGTAAATAGTTACACCCTTGAGTATATGGGTATGGTTAAAATGCTTTTCTAAAAAATTCTGCAATCTGTTGTAAATAACAGTAAAGTGAAGAGTAGTTATGGTGCTAGGAAATATGTAGCATTTCTAGTAGTCTTGTTTACCGCCTTCAGACTTAAGCAATATACTTTTTACTAGCCGTATCCTGAGGGACACGGCTAGCTTTTGTGAGACTTCGTCTGGAGGTGGGGGTGTTATGGGGCTATAGGACCCAACATGTATTTATAAGTAACAGTTACTCTGGAATACCTAATTATATTGAATTGATGGGGACTTTGCTCTAAATGTCAGAAGGACTGATCAACCTTATGACTGAGAGGCAGCTGGGTCAAACCTATTTTTCTCAATATAATAGGTTATACTATAGACACATAAACACACAATTTAAATAAGTAGTTTATAAAGTTGTATTTCTTTTTGTAAAAGTAAAATTAAGAGGTGGTAGAATTGTGGTAACTGGAGAATTGTGCTTGGCAACAGTCTTTTGTTTTAGTGGGAGGAGCTTAGCCAGTCTCTCTCTCTCTCTCCCTCTGACTGACTCCCTCTCTCTGTGGCTGACCTTCAACCTGGCAGGATCTCTGGGTCCTTCTCCTATCTTTTGGGGCATCATGTGTGCTCCAGGGGTGAGTTTTTATAATTTAAGTTTTGGCCACCATACCCAGGGTGACTAAAGTGTGTCAAAACACTGGTTAGCCCAGAGTTATGTCAGGAAGAGTGAAGGACAAGAGTTGTTGCAACACACCATGTGGAGCACAGGCATGGAGTGTGTAGATTTTATTTTGAAAATGGAGGCTGTGATTGTATATTCTGTACATATCTATTGAGAATACAGTTATATTTTTATAGTAGTAGTTTACATAACCTGTGAAGAGGGCTGGTGAAAGGGTATCAGAGACACTCAAGATGATCAGCCATGATGTAAGTATTACCCCTAGACAAATAAGGCCATTAAGTAAAAGCTACCCCACACTAGAACATGTAGTGAGAACCTTACCATCAAAGTAATAAGGGACAAACCAACGTAACAGTGCCTTTTACACTGCAAGAACTGGAGGCAACGCTCTCAGCTTGCCGATCATCGGCAGCTGGGCCTGACAACATTCATATTCATATGTTACAACATTTACATCGGTCAGCCCTTGTAGTCCTCTTACACCTCTTCAATCTTATTTGGGCACAAGGAGTTCTTCCCCAGCTGTGGAAATCTGCCATTGTTCTCCCTTTCCGCAAACCGGGTACTACAGGACATGATGCCTCCCACTATCGCCCCATCGCTCTTACTAGTGCAGTTTGCAAAGTGATGGAACGTCTCGTAAATCGACGTTTAATGTGGTATTTAGAGAGACACAACAGTCTCTCCGCTAGTCAATATGGCTTTCGTAAGGGTCGTTCTACCATAGACCCCTTACTATGCTTGGATACGTATGTTCGTAATGCCTTTGCGAATAATCATCAGTTATTTCCATATTTTTTGACCTTGAGAAGGCATATGACACAACTTGGAGGTATAATATTTTGGCCCAGGCCCATTCCTTAGGCCTCCGAGGCAATCTACCATCCTTCCTTAAGAACTTTTTAACTGACAGACATTTCCGTGTTCGAGTCAATAATGTTCTTTCCCCGGACTTCGTCCAAGCTGAAGGTGTCCCTCAGGGATGTGTTCTAAGCACAACACTTTTTCTCCTTGCTATAAATGATTTGGCCTCTGTTCTTCCACCCAATATTTGGTCATCACTCTATGTTGATGACTTCGCTATTGCTTGTGCAGGCGCTGACTGTCATCTTATTGCAGTTTCTCTCCAGCATGCGGTCGACCGTGTTTCCACTTGGGCCACCTCGCATGGGTTTAAATTTTCAAGTACCAAAACTCACCAAATTACTTTCACTAGACGCTCTGTTATCTCCGATCATCCTTTGTATCTCTATGGCTCCCGTATCCCCGAACGTGATACAGTCAGGTTTCTAGGCCTTCTCTTTGACCGTCGGTTATCTTGGAAACCTCACATTACCTCTGAAGGCAACTTGTCACAGCCGGCTAAACCTTCTTAAAACCCTTGCTCATCTTTCCTGGGGAGCTGATTGTCGAACTCTGCTTCGCCTACATTCAGCCCTCGTTTTATCGAAACTCGATTATGGTGACCAGATTTATTCCGCGGCCTCTCCTGCTACTCTCTCTAGCCTTAACTCTATCCATCACCAAGGATTACGTTTGTGCCTTGGTGCTTTTCGCTCTTTCCCTGTTGAGTCTCTATACAGAAGCGAATGTTCCATCCTTGTCTGATCGCCGTGATGCCCATTGCCTTTGCTACTATGTACGCTCTCACGATTTACACAATCCTTCCATTTATAGAATGGTCACCGATATTAGTAGGCATTCTTTATTCGTTCGCCGCCCCCATTTGCTCCGTCCCTTTTCTCTTCACCTACATTCACTCTTGTCTTCCCTTCAGTTACCACCTTTATATGTTCATGTAGCATCTCACTTTTCCCTACCCCCCTGGGAAGTTCCAGCTGTTCGGGTCTGTTCTTTCTCACTCCCTTGCTCGAAAGCTCAACTGCCTACGTTGGCTTCCCGCTCTCTTTTTCTTGATCACTTCCACTCCCATTCTCATGCCACCGCTGTGTACACAGATGGCTCTAAGTCTTCAGACGGCGTCGGATTCGCAGCAGTGTTTCCGGACAGTGTCGTGCGGGGGCATTTACTATCTTCAGCTAGCATTTTTACTGCTGAACTGTATGCCATTCTTGCAGCACTTATTCGTATTGCATCTATGCCTGTGTCATCATTTGTAGTAGTCTCAGACTCCCTTAGTGCTCTAAAGGCTATACGAAAATTTGATACATCTCATCCCCTAGTTGTCCGTATCCAACTTTGGCTACGCCGTATCTCTACCAAACATAAAGATACAGTGGACCCCCGGATAGCGACCTTAATCCGTGCAAGAGGGCTGGCTGTTATGCGAAATGTTCGGTATGCGAATGAATTTTCCCCATAAGAAATAATGGAAATCAAATTAATCCGTGCAAGACACCCAAAAGTATGAAAAAAAAATTTTTACCACATGAAATATACATTTTCCTACACACAAAGAGAAGGATACATGCACAATAGTAGAGTAGTACATGCACAATATATATTGTGCATGTACTACTCTACTAAATGAAGAATAAATGACACTTACCTTTATTGAAGATGCAGCAATGACTGATGAGACACTGTGTCCTGGGAGTGCCTTTTCCTCCTGAGTACTGTAGGTCCTGTTTGGTATTTTCTTCCAGAACAGGCCTTATCACACTGTGTATGCCACTACGATTCTTAAATCTCTCAAACCAACCTTTGCTGGCTCTAAATTCACCAATATGAGCACTAGTTCCAGGCATTTTCCCTGTTCACCTGGGTGTTAGTCGACTGGTGTGGGTTGCATCCTGGGAGACAAGATTAAGGACCCCAATGGAAATAAGTTAGACAGTCTTCGATGACACTGACTTTTTTGGGTTATCCTGGGTGGCAAATCCTCTGGGGTTAATTGTTTCTTGGTATTCTCAATAAGCCACACCAACAATGGTGGTACAGCAGCAGCAGCAGCTGATGGTGGTACAGCAGCAACAGACGATGCTACAGCAGCAACAGACGATGCTACAGCAGCAACAGACGATGTTACAGCAGCAGCAGACGATGCTACAGCAGCAGCAGCAGCTGACGGTGGTACAGCAGCAACAGACGATGCTACAGCAGCAACAGACGATGCTACAGCAGCAGCAGACGATGCTACAGCAGCAGCAGACGATGTTACAGCAGCAGCAGACGATGCTACAGCAGCAGCAGCAGCAGATGATGCTACAGCAGCAGCAGCAGCAGCTGACGGTGGTACAGCAGCAACAGACGATGCTACAGCAGCAACAGACGATGCTACAGCAGCAACAGATGATGTTACAGCAGCAGCAGACGATGCTACAGCAGCAGCAGCAGCAGACGATGCTACAGCAGCAGCAGCAGCTGACGGTGGTACAGCAGCAACAGACGATGCTACAGCAGCAACAGACGATGCTACAGCAGCAGCAGACGATGCTGCAGCAGCAGCAGCAGCTGAGGTTGGTACAGCAGCAACAGACGATGCTACAGCAGCAACAGACGATGCTACAGCAGCAGCAGACAATGCTACAGCAGCAACTGACGATGTTACAGCAGCAGCAGACGATGCTACAGCAGCAGCAGCAGCAGACGATGCTACAGCAGCAGCAGACGATGCTACAGCAGCAGCAGCAGCAGACGATGCTACAGCAGCAGCAGCAGCTGACGGTGGTACAGCAGCAGCAGCTGACAGTACAGCAGCAGCTGACAGTGCAGCAGCAGCTGACGGTGGTACAGCAGCAGCAGCAGCTGTACCACCAATAGTAGCGATGGTTGATTGGGGTTTATTATACAACCTGGCCAGCTCGGAGACACGCACTCCACTTTCATACTTATCAATGATCTTTTTCTTCATCTCCATAGTAATTCTCACCCTTATTGCTGTAGGGTTGGCACTAGAAGCTTTCTTGGGGCCCATGGTCACTTATTTTCCAGAAAAAATCGCCAAAAACACTGTAATAATACAAAATGTTCCGATTGTATGCTTGGATGTTACCGCGGAGGCTGGCTGGTAAACAATGCCACCGGCGGAACATGTGAGCGTGGCTCAGGCCGCACATTGGACGCGTCTCGGACGAAGGGCGGTGAGCAGGTTTTTGGGCGGTATGCGAGGCAAAATTTTTGCGATCAAAGCGTCCGGTATGCGGATTGTATGGTATGCGATGCGTCCGGTATGCGGGGGTCCACTGTATTGTTTTTTGTTGGGTCCCTGGTCATGTCGACGTACAGGGCAATGAACAGGCAGACACTGCTGCGTGGTCAGCAGTACATGACCTACCAATTTCCTATCGAGGTGTTCCATTTCTGGACTATTTTGCTGCAATAGCTACCCACCTTCGCACCCATTGGCAACAACGTTGGTCAACTCTGCTCGGTAACAAACTTCATTCTATTAAACCGAGCATAGGTTACTGGCCATCTTCTTGTCATCAGTGCCGAGGTTGGGAGAACACTCTCTCCCGCCTTCGCATTGGCCACACTCGTCTTACTCATGGGTATCTCATGGAGAGGCACCCTGTTCCTCTCTGTGAGCAGTGTCAAGTTCCAGTATCGATTAGCCACATTCTGTTAGACTGCCCTCTCTATCAACAAGCACGCAGAATTTACCTCCGTCGTCGTCTTCGTTCTACTACTCTCTCTTTACCTTCCCTTCTTGCTGATGGACCCTCCTTTAATCCTGACTCGCTCATTGACTTCTTGACAACGACTGATTTACTCCACAAACTCTGATGATACTTTTCGCACTCCCCTCAGCCCTTTCTAGTTCAGTCTCTTGCTGCCCTTTACCCTTTCACCATCCACTACCCCGCTGTTATCCGTAACCTATTACTCATCCATCTCCCTTTTGCCACCTGATGCCCTCGCTTCCTTCCTGCCCTGCAGCGCTGTATAGTCCTTGTGGCTTAGCGCTTCTTTTTGATTATAATAATAATAATCCCTCTATAGTGCGGCGATTTTTGGATCGCCTGCCTGTCCCACGTCGGACCAACTCTGGTCCCACACCTAAACGCCCAAGACCATTAACTGATGATACTCCTTCCCTTACTTCTCACTCTGCCCAGAAAAGACCGGCACGACACTCATGCTATGCTGTGTTTCATGCTACGTTTCAAAATACACAATGGACTTTAAGTTTTTTACTCTGCGACTGACTTCTTCTACTGACTATCTTTCCAATCATAGTATCAGCAAGGCACTCCTTTGCCATGTTGGTTGAGATATATCCTTTCATGCTTTCAAGAGTGGTGCACGTACCGTCACGGTACAGAATGCTAACCAAGCTCACGATCTTTCCTTACAACCATAGATGCTATTCCTGTAACAATAAAAAACATCATTTCTCAGTTCCTGTAGTGATATTGTCATTCTACTTCATACCATTGTCCAAAGTATTTTCCAGACATGTGGTGATGACATTCTGGAGCAGCTTGAGTTCCAAGACCTCCCAATCCTCAAAATAGACATTTACGTCTGCCCTGCCCACTGTTACATCTCTTCTCAACCTCAGTTTTAATTGAAGGTTCACATTCTATACCCCAAACCTTGGGCAGGCATTCTCAGAAGTGTGTGCTTTGGTGGCTCCTTGCTTGTGCTCGTGCAGTATGTTTGAAATGTGCTGCGTGGGGCAGATATCTGTACAGTAGAACCACAGAGCGACTTCTTGATTTTAAGCAGACTAGAGCAGTCGCCCGCTGTATCATCCATGAAGCTAAATGCACTTGCTGATGGGATTATGTTTCTACCGTCACTGAGTGGCAAATACTCTCCTGACCTGGCTCCTGTTCTTTGGGTTGACAGTGTTGCTATAGCAAACTCTCTTTATGTTGCCACTGAAATCATTAATTATCTTGTCCATAATCCTCTGGGGCTCCATCTATGCCCCTTGTTTCTTTCCTCCAAGTCTGCCAGAGAGTTTGGACCCTTAGACTTTTCTTCTAGCAGGGAAGAGCCTTATAATGTACCTTTTACACATCTGGAATTGGAGTCAACACACTCCGCTTACCGATCATTGGTAGCTAGGACTGAGGGCATTTATATTCGTATGCTACAGCTTATACATCAGTCAGCCCTTGATGTCCTCTTGCACTTATTTAATCTTATTTGGTCACAAGGAGTTCTTCCCCAGCTGTGGAAATCTGCCATTGTTCTCCCTTTCCATTGGCTTAGCGCTTCTTTTTTATTATAATAATAATAATAATAATCTCCCTTTCCATAAACCAGGTACTACGAGACATGATGCCTCCCTCTATCATCCCATTGCTCCTATCAGTGCAGTTTGCAAGGTGATGGAACGTCTGGTAAATAGACATTTGATGTGGTATTTAGAAACCCACAATAGTCTCTTCACTAGTCAATATGGCTTTCGTAAGGGCCATTCTACTATTGACCCCTTACGTCGCTTAGATATGTAAGTTTGTAATGCCTTTGCCAATGACCACTCAGTTATTGCCATCTTTTTTGATATTGAGAAGGCATATGGCACAACATGGAGATACAACATCTTGACCCAGGCCCATTCCTTAGGCCTCCAAGGTAATCTACCATTTTTCCTTAAGAACTTATCTGTGAGACATTTCTGTGTTTGGGTTAATAATATGCTTTCCCCGGACTTTGTCCAAGTTGAAGGTGTGCTCCAGGGATGTGTTCTGAGTACTACACTCTTTCTCCTTGTTATCAATGATCTGGCATCTCTTCTTCCATCTGATATTTGGTCATCACTATGTTGATGACTTTGCTATAGCTTGTGCAGGCACTGTCGCCTCTTTGCAGTTTCTCTGAAGCATACAGTCAACCGTGTTTCCAGTTGGGCCACTACTCATGGGTTTCAATTTTCTAGACCTATGTTTGACTCTCAATTATCCTGGAAACCTCACATTACCTCCCTGAAGGCAACCTGTCATGGCCGGCTGAACCTCCTTAAAACCCTTGCTCGTCTTTCATGGGGGTCTGACCATAGAACTCTCCTTCGCCTGCATTCTGCCCTAATTTTATCAAAACTAGACTGTGGCGAACAGATATATTTAGGTCATGTTGACGTACAGGGCAATGAACAAGCAGACACTTCTGTGCGATCAGGAGTACATGACCTCCCAGTTTCATATAGAGGTGTTCCATTTACAGGCTATTTTGCTGTAATTTCTACCCACCTTTGCAACCGTTGGCAACAACGTTGGTCTGATCTGCTACATAACAAAGTCCATTCTGTTAAATCAAGTACGGTGGAGCCTCTACTTACGAGTGCCCCAATGTGCGAATTTTTCAAGTTACAAGCAGTCGCTCAGTCAATTTTTTGCTTCCAGATACGAGCAAAATTTCAAGATGCGAGTGGGCGTCAAGGGAGGTACTTTGACAGTGGTGAGGGGCTCTTGCTCTTGATCTAGGGAAATGGATCTCAGTTGTTTGTTGGACTATCTTATTGAAACTTGGGCAATGTATAATGGAAACATGCTTAACGTACACCAAAACTGAAAGAAATCGGACCATAAATAACGGGGTTCACTTATCATCCATTAGCCGCCCCCTTAGTAGTATATTTTCATATGGTTTTTGTGGTTGTATTCTCGTTTTTTAGTCTCATTTGATAGAATGGAAGATATATTACAGAAATAGATATGATTTTAATTGGTTTCACGATGAAAAGTACCTTGAAATTGAGCTCAAAGTAGCAGAAATGTTTGATTCTTTGGCGATGTTCAAGAGTAGACAAATGATGCTGCCATCCAATACCTCTCCGACTGGCCATTTCAATACGCAGTCGTGAATGGGTTGACATTATTTATACAATTAGTACAATAATGCAGTAGTCTGCATAACAGTAAATCTTCTATTTTTTGTGTGAATAAAAATTCCAAATGGTAAGCAAGAGTATTTTTTATAAGAATACATACATACTAATTAATAATAGGTATAATATAAAGATAATATAATATAATAAATCTTTACTAATGTAAAGATTACTAAAAAGAATAAGAAGAAAACTGTCAAAGTGGGAAGTCTGAATGTGCGTGGACGTTCTGCAAATGATAAGAAAGAGATGATTGTGGATGTTATGAATGAGAAGAAGCTGGATGTCCTGGCTTTAAGTGAAACAAAGATGAAGGGGGGTGGGAGAGTTTCAATGGAGAGGAATAAATGGGATTAGGTCAGGGGTTTCAAATAGAGTTAGAGCTAAAGAAGGAGTAGCAATAATGTTGAAGGATAATCTATGGCAGGAAAAGAGGGACTGTAAATGTATTAATTCAAGGATTATGTGGAGTAAAATAAAGATTGGATGTGAAAAGTGGGTTATAGTAAGTGTGTATGCACCTGGAGAAGAGAGAAGTGTAGAGGAGAGAGAGAGATTTTGGGAAATGTTGAGTGAATGCGTGGGGAGTTTTGAATCAAGCGTGAGAGTAATGGTGGTTGGGGATTTCAATGCTAAAGTGGGTAAAAATGTTATGGAGGGAGTAGTAGGTAAATTTGGGGTGCCAGGGGTAAATGTAAATGGGGAGCCTTTAATTGAGCTATGTGTAGAAAGAGATTTGGTAATAAGTAATACATATTTTATGAAAAAGAGAATAAATAAATATACAAGGTATGATGTAGCACGTAATGAAAGTAGTTTGTTAGATTATGTATTGGTGGATAAAAGGTTGATGGGTAGGCTCCAGGATGTACATGTTTATAGAGGGGCAACTGATATATCGGATCATTATTTAGTTGTAGCTACAGTTAGAGTAAGAGGTAGATGGGAAAAGAGGAAGGTGGCAACAATAAGTAAGAGGGAGGTGAAAGTGTATAAACTAAGGGAGGAGGAAGTTCAGGTGAGATATAAGCGACTATTGGCAGAAAGGTGGGCTAGTGCAAAGATGAGTAGTGGGGGGGGGGGTTGAAGAGGGCTGGAATAGTTTTAAAAATGCAGTATTAGAATGTGGGGCAGAAGTTTGTGGTTATAGGAGGGTGGGGGCAGGAGGAAAGAGGAGTGATTGGTGGAATGATGAAGTAAAGGGTGTGATAAAAGAGAAAAAGGTAGCGTATGAGAGGTTTTTACAAAGCAGAAGTGTTATAAGAAGAGCAGAGTATATGGAGAGTAAAAGAAAGGTGAAGAGAGTGGTGAGAGAGTGCAAAAGGAGAGCAGATGATAGAGTGGGAGAGGCACTGACAAGAAATTTTAATGAAAATAAGAAAAAATTTTGGAGTGAGTTAAACAAGTTAAGAAAACCTAGGGAAAGTATGGATTTGTTAGTTAAAAACAGAGTAGGGGAGTTAGTAGATGGGGAGATGGAGGTATTAGGTAGATGGCGAGAATATTTTGAGGAACTTTTAAATGTTAAGGAAGAAAGGGAGGCGGTAATTTCATGCACTGGTCAGGGAGGTATACCATTTTTTAGGAATGGAAAAGAGCAGAATGTAAGTGTGTGGGAGGTACGTGAGGCATTACGTAGAATGAAAGGGGGTAAAGCAGCTGGAACTGATGGGATCATGACAGAAATGTTAAAAGCAGGGGGGATATAGTGTTGGAGTGGTTGGTACTTTTGTATAATAAATGTATGAAAGAGGGGAAGGTACCTAGGGATTGGCGGAGAGCATGTATAGTCCCTTTATATAAAGGGAAAGGGGACAAAAGAGACTGTAAAAATTATAGAGGAATAAGTTTACTGAGTATACCAGGAAAAGTGTACAGTAGGGTTATAATTGAAAGAATTAGAGGTAAGACAGAATGTAGGATTGCGGATGAGCAAGGTTTCAGAGTGGGTAGGGGATGTGTAGATCAAGTGTTTACATTGAAGCATATATGTGAACAGTGTTTAGATAAAGGTAGGGAAGTTTTTATTGCATTTATGGATTTAGAAAAGGCATATGATAGAGTGGATAGAGGAGCAATGTGGCAGATGTTGCAAGTATATGGAATAGGTGGTAAGTTACTAAATGCTGTAAAGAGTTTTTATGAGGATAGTGAGGCTCAGGTTAGGGTGTGTAGAAGAGAGGGAGACTACTTCCTGGTAAAAGTAGGTCTTGGACAGGGATGTGTAATGTCACCATGGTTGTTTAACCCTTTGACTGTTTACGACGTATAAATACGTCTTACGAGCCAATGTTTCTGACGTATTTATACGCACAAATTCTAGCGGCTTCAAATCAAGCGGGAAAGGCCTGGTAGGCCTACATGAGAGAGAATGGGTCTCAGTGGTCGGTGTGCACCCTGTGAAAAAAATCTGGGACCCAGCGGTGCATTGTTGGAACGCCATCTTGTTAGTCCATTTTCACCATGCCCCTCGGTAAGAAGTTCCTCACTCCTTGCTGGATTGGAGGTCTTTTGTTCCCAAGTGATAGCTCTAACAGCGATGAAAATGTCAGTAACAGTGAATTCCAGGGTTTTGAAGTGAGTGTTACCGGAAAAAGTGCCTAGGATAACGTAATTAGTGATGAAAACCCAGATGACCCACAACCTTCCACCTCTGGTGCTGGGCCGGCTTGTTCACGTTCATGTTCGCCTGTACCAGGACGAAAGAGGAAACTATTTGGTCGTGTACAACACCCAAATGATAGCAGTGAATGTGATAGTGATAGTGATAGTGATTTCAAGGTCATTGAAAGTAGTTCTAGTGACAGTGAGGGTGAATATTCCCCAGTGAAGCGGCAGTATGTACGACGTAGCATGTGGTCTGGTAGTGTTTCATATGTTCCAAGGGGAAGGAGAAACTCTGGGAGCACATCCCGTGGCCCTACACCATGACCTGATAGTGAAGATGACGATATTGTAACGATGGGTATGAATGATGTGAGTGAGGGAGCAGGCAGTGGTGGTGATAGTGAGGGTGGCACGGCCCATGTGGCACCATCAGCGGGCCACGCTACTACCCACGCTGCTGACTCAGCACAACAACCAGCCTCACCCGACCCCACACTCCCACAACCTGCACTCCCACAACCTGCACAACCACAACCTGCACAACCACAACCACGGTACAATATTCAGACCCCACCAGCAGACCGCATCTGGGATTGGCAGGACGGTGACAAGTTTGTTCCCAGTCCCCATGACTTTGATGAAACACAAAGTGGAATAAAGCCATCATGTCCACTTGGGAACAATCCCACTGAACTGGAATGCTTTCAGTTATTCTTCGATGAACCCCTGATGGACATCATTGTCAGGGAAACAAACACATACTGTGATTACGCCATGGCAAATACAATTCTCTCACCAAAATCACGGCTACACAAGTGGAAGAAGACAACTGTGGCAGAGATGTACCTGTTTTTGCTACAATAATGCTTATGCCACATGTGTATAAGCACACTGTCACCACATACTGGGCAACAGAACGCCTGATTTCAACTCCAGGTTTTAGTGACATTATAGGTGTCAATCGTTTCCTGATACTGTTACGTATGTTACACTTTTCAGACAAAACCAGGCCTGACAGAAGCGACAGGTTATATAAGATAAGAAATGTGTTTATGTACCTGAAACAAAAGTGCTGCATGTATTTTTATCCCTTCAGGAAGCTTGTTATTGATGAGTCCTTGATTTTATTCAAAGGAAGACTCTCATTCAAGCAATATATACCAAGCAAGAGGAAACGCTTTGGTATAAAGCTATTTGTACCGTGTGATTGCAGAAGTGGTCTAGTTTTGGATATCATTGTGTACACTGGCGGTAATACTTTGAGAGATACCATGAAGTTATTGGGTATCTCTGGTGATATGGTTCGAACAATGATGGAACCATATCTTGGTAAGGGGCATATGTTATTTACTGATAACTGGTACACAAGCCCCTTACTCAGTGATTTCTTGCGAGTGAACTTGACAGACGTGTGTGGCACAGTGCGTCGTAATCGTAAACATATGCCAAGGTTCAACGCTGGCACTCGCAGAGGTGAGGTGCAAGCCTTTGCTGCCAATGACATCATGACATTTCGGTGGCATGACAAATGTGATGTCAAATTATTGACATCAGTTCACCGAAATGAAATGGTACACAGTGGCAGGCACAACAGAGAGACCAATGAACCCATTCTAAAGCCTGCAGCTGTCATGGACTACAACCTCAATATGCGCTTAGTGGACAAATGTGACATGCAGATTGGGTTTGCAGACTGTGTACGCAAGAGTTATAAGTGGTATATAAAACTTTTTTTCCATCTTGTTGATATCTCTATGCTGAATGCTTATAACATATACAAGTTGAAGACCAACAAAACACCAAAATATGATGAATTTTGCTTGTCAGTAATCAGACAAATAATTGCAAAGTACCAAGGAGAAACACCTGCAGTAGACCAGCGCCCACAAAATTACCAACACACGTCATCTCGTTTCAGGCCTGGTGATCACTACCCCATGCAACTGCCTCCTACTACTGCCAAGAAAAATGCTCAGAAGAGGTGTTATGTATGTATGCATACCACAAAACGCCCACAAACATGCAGAGACACTCGTTTTATGTGTGAGGAGTGTCAAGTGCCCCTCTGCATATACCCATGTTTCAAAGAGTTCCACAAGCTACAGCGGTTCTAGGAACGTGTTTAGTGACTGTACATATGTATATATATTATGGAACAATAGTAATAAACATTGTTTTGTATTGTTTGTTTGTGTAAACAAAGTGTATACACAAACTAATAGTGATAAAGTTTGTTCTGTTATTGTGTTGTAAACAATGAGTGTATATTTGAACAATGCACCTTACATTGGTCTCACAGGCCACATAAGTTACCTGGAACAGAAAAATATTGAAAAATGCAAGAAACCTTTGAATTAGAGTAAATAAAAGAATACCGGGTGGGCGGCAGTCGCCACTGTTGCCATACGCACGTCACTTTCTGCAAACTTTGCGGCTCTATATCTCAGTAAGTACTGATGGCAAAAAAAAATTTTTAGGCTTAAAACACTCAGAAAAATATTCCTAACATTTTCATAAGATAAAATAATTTTTTTTTCGAATATTTGGCGACATAGAATGACAGTTTCAGAGAGGGGCCTGAAACAGTCAAAGCGTTAACCCTTTGAGGGTCCGTCCCGTAGATCTACGGCTTTACGTTCAGGGTCCAAACCGTAGATCTACGTCATGAGCTCGGCTCACTCTGATAAACTGTGAGTGGCACATTTGGGCCTAGATATGAGAAAATACATCTATGTGGTATGTGTGCACCACATAAAACAGATCCTGCAGCACGCTGTGTATAATGAGAGAAAAAAACTGAAATCATGATTTTTCGATTAAAACAGCGACTTTGCAGTGTTTTCTCGTATGTTTTTTATAGTTCTATTTGCGATTTCTTGGTCTCATTTGATAGAATGGAAGACATATTACAGAAATAGAGATGATTTTGATTGGTTTTAGCACTGGAAATGGCTTGAAACTGAGCTCAAAGTAGCAGAAATGTTAAATCTTTGCCGATATTCAAGAGTAAACAAACGACCTCACACATCTAATACACGCCAGCTGGTGGGTCTAATATGCATTCACAAATATGGTGATGATATTTATACAATTATTACAGTATTGCATAACAGTAAATCTTCTATTTTTTGGTGTGAATAAAAATTCATTATGTGAATAAAAAATCAAAATGGAATTTATTTGTAAAGCCTCAAAACATAACTAATGAACAGAGGAAATGTTAGTTTAGTTCCAGGAATACCTACATTGTTTATTCTGGACCCTATTTTGAAATTGGAATATTTTGAACTTTGTGTTAAATTGGCCAAATTAACAATTTCCGATCACTTTAATTTGTAGTTGAAACAGGTGACTTGGCGATTTCTTGTGTTCAATCGATAGAATAGAAGTAATACTAGTGAAATAGCTAAGAATTTGGTTGACTGGAATAATGTAATTGGCCTAAAATGGGAGTCAAAGTCGGCAAAATCGCCGATTCGTAAATATCGCTGACACATCAAAATTCGCGAGAGCATAATTTCGTCAATTTTCCATCAAATTTCGTACTTTTTATTTTATTACCTTCACAAAAAGATTCTCTACCATTTCAGATTTGGACCTTGGACCCTGAAGGGGTTAATATATTTATAGATGGGGTTGTAAAAGAAGTAAATGCTAGGGTGTTCGGGAGAGGGGTGGGATTAAATTATGGGGAATCAAATTCAAAATGGGAATTCACACAGTTACTTTTTACTGATGATACTGTGCTTGTGGGAGATTCTAAAGAAAAATTGCAAAGGTTAGTGGGTGAGTTTGGAAATGTGTGTAAAGGTAGAAAGTTGAAAGTGAACATAGAAAAGAGTAAGGTGATGAGGGTATCAAATGATTTAGATAAAGAAAAATTGGATATCAAATTTGGGAGGAGGAGTATGGAAGAAGTGAATGTTTTCAGATGCTTGGGAGTTGATGTGTCCGCGGATGGATTTATGAAGGATGAGGTTAATCATAGAACTGATGAGGGAAAAAAGATGAGTGGTGCGTTGAGGTTTATGTGGAGTCAAAAAACGTTATCTATGGAGGCAAAGAAGGGAATGTATGAAAGTATAGTAGTACCAAAACACTTATATGGATGTGAAGCTTGGGTGGTAAATGCAGCAGCCAGGAGACGGTTGGAGGCAGTGGAGATGTCCTGTTTAAGGGCAATGTGTGGTGTAAATATTATGCAGAAAATTCGGAGTGTGGAAATTAGGAAAAGGTGTGGGGTTAATAAAAGTATTAGTCAGAGGGCAGAAGAGGGGTTGTTGAGGTGGTTTGGTCATTTAGAGAGAATGGATCAAAGTAGAATGACATGGAAAGCATATAAATCTATAGGGGAAGGAAGGAGGGGTAGGGGTCGTCCTCGAAAGGGTTGGAGAGAGGGGGTAAAGGAGGTTTTGTGGGCGAGGGGCTTGGACTTCCAGCAAGCGTGCGTGAGCATGTTAGATAGGAGTGAATGGAGACGAATGGTACTTGGGACCTGACGATCTGTTGGAGAGTGAGGAGGGTAATATTTAGTGAAGGGATTCAGGGAAACCGGTTATTTTCATATAGTCGGACTTGAGTCTTGGAAATGGGAAGTACAATGCCTGCACTTTAAAGGAGGGATTTGGGATATTGGCAGTTTGGAGGGATATGTTGTGTATCTTTATATGTGTATGCTTCTAAACTGTTGTATTCTGAGCACCTCTGCAAAAACAGTGATAATATGTGAGTGTGGTGAAAGTGTTGAATGATGAAAGTATTTTCTTTTTGGGGATTTTCTTTCTTTTTTGGGTCACCCTGCCTCGGTGGGAGGGGAGACTGCCGACTTGTTGAAAAAAAAAAATAGTCTTTAGATTGGTCTCAGAGGCCATAAAAGTTACTTGAAAAAATAAAATATTAAAAAATACAAGAAAAAAGTAGAAAAAACAAAATAAACTATTACCGGGTGACCAGCAGTCGGCAATGTTGCCGTATGCGGTTCAGTTTCTGTCAACTTCACGCTTCCATATCTCGGTAAGTATTAATGGCAAAAAATTTTGTTTTAACCTATAAAATTTAGAAAAAAAAAAAACTATCTTTTCATAAGAAAAAAATTTTTTTTTTTTTGAATATTTACCGACCCTGAGAACAGGTTTGGGAGAGGGCCTGCCGACCCTGAAAGGGTTAATCATTTCTTAGCTACCATGAGAGATGCCAGGATTGTAAACACACAGACAAAATTTACAGTCAACTTCTTTTGTACTTCCATTTTCCTCTTCCAAGTGCTGCTGCACTTCTATCTTGTAATGTGGGGTGCACAATAAAGTACAAATTTATAGATGAAATATGTCATCTTGGAGACTGCTTGATGCTGAGATGCATCACTAACCCCTTGACAGTGAACTTCTTTTGTACTTCTTCCATTCTTTCCTTTTCTTTTTTCTCTTTCTAGCTTGTACGAGTAGAGGAGGAAAGAATAGAAGTACAAAAGTAGTTCACCGTAAAGGGGTTAGCGTGTATAAACCAACCGTACACATACAGGAATTAATACATGTTTGTCTGTGTTTACATTCTCAGCATCTTTCCTTTCTTTTTCACTTACTCATTCTTTCTACCCCACCTACACGACATTTGAAGTGTCTGATAGTAGCAAGTAGCAGGCTTGCTGGTACTGTGTTGGCAAGAGTCTTTTCCAGATGGTGACCCAGCGAGTGTCTAATACATTACTTAATTTTTTTTTTTTCGACAAGTCGGCCGTCTCCCACCGAGGCAGGGTGACCCAAAAAGAAAGAAAATCCCCAAAAAGAAAATACTTTCATCATCATTCAACACTTTCACCTCACTCATACATAATCACTGTCTTTGCAGAGGTGCCCAGATACAACAGTATAGAAGCATATATAAAGATATACAGTGGACCCTTAACCAACAGCATTAATCCATTCCAGAGAGCTTGCCGTTAGTCGAATTTGCCGTTGGTCGAATTAATTTTCCCCATAAGAAATAATGGAAATAGAATTAATCCGTTCCTTACACTCCAAAGTCTGAATTTTTTTTTTTTACATGAAATATGCATTTCCTTACACTCCAAAGTCTGAAAAAAAAATTTTTTACATGAAATATACATTTCCTTACACCAAAAAGAATGGGACATGCAAAATAAGCATTAATTAAATGCCACTTACCTTTATTGTGGAGTTGTTGAGTGATGTGCCAGCAGCAGGGGAGATTCAGGATTGTCTATTGCTTGGAAGGAGAATCCCCTTCCATAAAGACTTCAGGTACCAAGTCCTTTGGTGGGGTTACCTCCCTTCTTGGTTTTTTAATGCCACTAGGACCAGCTTGAGAGTCACTGGACCCTTGCCGCACAAAATATCTGTCCAGAGAGCTCTGTTTCTCACATGCCCTTAGGATTTCCCTAAAATGAGACACGAGTGTCATTGTACGTGTTGCCAATGCGGCTTGCAACTCCTGTGACAGGATAAAATTCATTGATAAATGCTTGCACCTTTATAAACATTGAACACATTTCCTTAATCCTTGACAAAATCATCTTCCTCCATCTTTCTTCATCCTGCTCTGAAGAACATTCCTGAGATGTGATCTGTTGCTGTTGCACCTGAAGCTCTTGCAGATCTGCAGTGGTTAGTTCTTCCTCGTTGTTCTGCACCAACTCTTCCACATCCTCGTCACAAACCTCCAACCCAAAGGACTTCCCCAATGACACAATAGCTTCCACTACTGGCATATCCTCCTGAGGGTTAGCCCCAAACCCTTCAAAATCCCTCTGTTCTACATATTCTGGCCACAGTTTCTTCCAAGCAGTTCAAGGCCCTCTTAGTCACTCCCTCCTAAGCCTTACCTATAAGGTTTACACAACTGAGGATATTAAAGTGATCTTTCCAAAACTCTCTTAGGGCCAATTGAGTGTCTGAGGTCACTTCACAGCACTTTTGAAACACTGCTTTTGTGTAGATTTTTTTGAAGTTTGAAATGACCTGCTGGTCCATGGGCTGGAGGAGAGTTGTATTAGGAGGCAAAAACTTCACCTTAACGAAACCAAACTCCCCTGCAATTTCCTCTTGCAAGTCATGAGGATGAGCAGGGGCATGGTCCATTACCAGGAGGCACTTGAGTGACAATTTCTTTTCCTGGAGGTAATATTTCACAGTGGGGCCAAACACACCATAAAACCAGTCCAAGAAAAATTCCCTAGTGACCCATGCCTTACTGTTTGATCTCCACAGCACACACAAATTACCCTTAATGATATTGCTTTTCTTGAAAACATGGAGTATCAGAGTGATACACCAATGAAGGCTTCACTTTGCAATCACCACTAGCATTACTACACAACATTAATGTCAGCCTGTCTTTCATAGGCTTATGTCCTGGGAGTGCCTTTTCCTCTTGAGTAAAGTAGGTCCTGTTTGGCATTTTCTTCCAAAACAGGTCTGTTTTGGAAGAATTAAACACTTGTTCAGGTTTTAAGTTTTCAGTCTATGTATTCTTGAAAGTCCTTCACATATTTTTCAGCCACATTTTTGTCTGAACTGGCTGCCTCACCATGCCTCACCATGCCTTACCACACTGTGTATGCCACTACGAATCTTAAATCTCTCAAACCAGCCTTTGCTGGCCTTAACCCTTTCAGGGTTTCTGCCGTACTAGTATGGCTTATGCACCAGGGTTATTGATGTCCTAGAATGCCTAAATTCTAGCGCCTTCAAATCTAGTGAAAGAAAGCTGGTAGGTCTACATATGAAAGAATGGGTCTATGTGGTCAGTGTACACAGTATAAAAAAAATCCTGCAGCACACAGTGCATAATGAGAAAAAAAAAACTCCGACCATGTTTTTGGTTTAAAACAGTGACTTTGCACTGTATTTTCGTATGGTATTTATGGTTGTATTCTAGTTTTCCTGGTCTCATTTTATAGAATGGAAGACTTATTACAGAAATTGAGATAATTTTAGTTGGTTTCATAATGAAAAGTACCTTGAAATTGAGCTCAAAGTAGCAGAAATGTTCGATTTTTACCAAATTTCAAAAGTAAACAAATCATGCCAAGTGTCCAATACACGTCAACTGGTGAGTCTAATATTCTTTCACAAGTGCTCTGATATTATTTATACCATTTCTACACTAATGCAGTAGTCTGCATAACAGTAACTCTTCTATTTTTTGAGAATAAAAATTCAAAGTGGAAAGCAAGAGAGATGTAAGAGGGGCCTGGGGACGTGACTAATGAATAGAGAAAATGTTATTTTAGTGCCAGGAATGTCTGTCTTGTTTATTCTGGACCCTATTTGGAAATTGACATTTTCTGAAATTTGTGTGAAGTTGGCAAAATTGCCAATTTCTGACCACTTTGTTGGATACTTGAAATCGGTAAATGGGTGGTTTCTTGTGCTCATTCGATAGAAAAAATGGAGTTCTAGTGAAATAGATATGATTTTTATCGACTAGTACACTAAAATTGGCCGAAAATAGGGCTCAAAATGGACGAAATCGCTGATGCGTAAACATCGTTCAGACCGCTAACTTCACGAGAGCATAATTCCATAAGTTTTCCCATCAAATTTCATACTTTTGGTGTCATTATGATCGGGAAAAGATTCTCTATCATTTCATAAGATTTTTTTTTTCCGAAAAATTTTCAACCCTAAGAAAGAGTTTAGGAGAGGGCCTCTCAACCCTCAAAGGGTTAAATTCATCAGCAGCAGCACTATTTTGAGGCATTTTCTTAATGAGATCATCATGGAACTTCCTTGCCTTTTCACAAATTATAGACTGAGAAACACTATCACCTGATAATTGTTTTTCGTTTATCCATACCAATAACAGTCTCTCCAGCTCTTCAGTTATTTGCGGTCTCTGTTTTGAAAACATACTTGAACCTTTCACAACAACAGCTTCCTTGATTGCCTATCTGTTCGCCAAGATAGTACTGATGGTTGAATGTGATTTGTTGTATTGCCTTTCCAACTCGGCCATATGGACTCCACTCTCGTATTTTTCAACGATCTCCTTCATTTCCATCGTAATTCTCACCCTTTTTAACACAGGCTTGGCATTAGAAGCTTTCTTGGGGCCCAAGGTGGCTTATTTAGACGTTACAAGCACTAAAAGCAGTGGAATAATCCAAAATAAATAGGAGAAACACATGGAAACCGACCGCAACAACTTGTAAACAATGGCACACAGTCTTGGAGTGGCTAGGCCTACTCAGGCCGCACTCCTGGCACATGGACATGTTCTGGACGAACATCGTTGGTAGAGCTTTTCACCGTTGTTGGAGACACTTTTTTTTTACAGCAAAATGTGCCATTAGACGAAATTGCTATTATTTAATGCCACCATTAGTTGAGGGTCCACTGTATAACACATCCCTTCAAACTGCCAATATCCCAAACCCTTCCTTTAACTCTTAAACTGTCCAAACGTAGATCTACGTTTGCACGCATAGCGCTCCAAACGTAGATCAACATTTTATTTTTCATTCCTTCAAATTTGGCATGATAGGCCTGAGTCTCCTGGACACGAGAGAATGGGTCTGCGCCCTAAGTGTGCGCAGTATGAAAAAATTCGCTGACACTGGGGTACCGCATGGTAGCACCAGTTAGTTTCAGCTCCATCTTGGGTTAACATCATGGCAAACCCCCATGATTCACTCATGTCTCAGCGTATTAGCACTACTATTCTCAGAAAGTGTAACAGAACTCAAGGTTAGTGAATTTGGCACCGATATAGCCACTAATGTTCAAGGAATTAGTGAAGTTGTTGATGATAACCCAGATGACCCTCAGCCAAACACCTCTGGGGTTGCTAGTGTTACTACCTAAAGGCAACTCCGCAAGAGGAAATTATCATTTTCCAAGCGTTATGGTGATGACGATAGTGAAAGTGATATAAGTGACAATGATGAAATCAATTTTATGCCCATAGAGGATTCATCATTGTCAGCGATTATCATTATTCCTCAGTGAAACGTACTTTTAAGCGTTGTAACCTATGTTCAGGCAGTGTGCCATATATAGTCGGCAGCAAGGGTCGTGGCAGGTCACAATCCAAAACCCCAGCTAGTGATAGTGATCATGAAAGTGAATATGCTGGGATGGAGGAAGAGGAGGTTGGTGGCATGGTCCCTGGACCTCATGGGGCAGTGGGTGGGCAGACAAAGGACTGCCCGGCACCCTCTCAACTGTGTGCTGCCTCCACTCCCGTTCCCCCTTCTGCTCCCCCACGCCCCATGCCACAGGTCCACCCTGCACCATCTGACTACAAATGGAAATGGACAGAAAGTACACCATTCATGCCACATCCTTTCAATTTTGATGCCAGTGGAAGTGGTACCATGCCAAACTGTCCCATCACAAATGAGTCTACAGAGTTAGACTATTTCCAACTATACTTTGATGAACCGATAATTAGCCTGACTGTTACCCAGACCAACATGTACTACCAGTATACAATGGACCACATAGATGTTTCAGAATCGTCACGGCTGTGCAGGTTGAAAGATACAACTATGGCTGAAATGTATTTATTCCTTGGCACAATCGTGCTTGTGCCACACAAGTATAAGAACAATATAGCACAATACTGGTCTACAGGCCACTTCATCAGTACTCCAGTCTTCCGTGACCTCCTCCCCTGCAACAGATTCACTCTGTTGCTATGAATGTTGCACTTCTCAGACAAAAATACACCAAACTGAAATGACCTCCTATACAAAATCAGGGAATTGTTTGTGTATCTGAAGCAAAAATTCAGTGCCTACTTTTATCCATTCAAGAATATTGTTGTTGACGAGTCCTTGATTCTGTTCAAGGAATGACTGTTATTCAAATAATATATACCAAGAAAACATAATCACTTTGGTATAAAACTCTTTGTAATGTGTGACTGTGAGACTGGTCTTGTGCTGGATGTCATTATCTACACAAGGAAAAACACACTCGACGATACCAGGCGCATGTTGGGCATTTCTGGGGATGTTGTTCACAAGATGATGCAGCCATACCTTGGCAAAGGCCATAATACATTGTACACAGACAACTGGTATACAAGCCCTATGCTTGCTGATTTCCTACATGTGAACAATATTGATATATGTGGAACAGTGAGAAAAAGTAGAAAACACATGCTAAGGTTCACTGACATGGCATGACAAATGGGACGTGACGTTGCTGTCAACTATCCACAGAAATGAGATGGTACAAACAGACTGAGCAAGTACAACAATGAACCTATTATAAAGCCAGCTGCTGTCATCGACTATACGTACAATATGCGACTAGTCAACAAGCGTGACAGGATGATAGGGTTTGTTAACTGCGTGTGTAGGAGTCGTGTAGTGTTAGTCGTGTGTAGGAGTGGTATATAAAAGTGTTTTTCCACCTTGTAGACATTGCAATGCTCAATGCCTTCAACATGTGCGGAATTTACCCTCAGTGTCATCAAGCAGATAGTGAAACAGTATGGTACCACACCTATACCTGTCACTCCACAGCGACCTGTCACCCCACAACAGCGACCTGTCACTCCACAAGAAGAGGTGGAAGTGCCCGACCGAATAATCCCTAACTGTCACTGCCTGATACCATTACCATCTACTCCAAAGAAGAAGTACTCTCAGAAAAAGTGTGTTGTGCATGCTTACACTACACAGCGACCCCAAATGGGAAAAGACACACGATACATGTGTCAGCAATGTGGGGTGGCACTTTGTATGAATCCATGCTTCTTGGAGTATCATACAGTGGTGGACTTCTAGAATCATAAATGGGACCTGTAAATACCTTGTATATATATATGTAAATAATAGTATGTGATTGAACCCAGTGTACAAATTCATCTATCAGTGTGAATATGTGTGTTTGTGAGAGTGTGATTACTAATTCAATACCAAATATTTGTGTCTCAACAAGAATTGGCTATGAAATCAAAAGATCTGCAACAAAACATTATTATCACAACATGAAAACAACAAAAAATAGAAAAGAATTGGAAAAAATGATAAATGTTTATTGTTTCTGCAAGCAGCAGTGCTCTGTGTTGCTGACACCTCATTATTTTTCAAAATATTCGGAGCGCTAAGCGAGTGAACTTAGATCTATGTTTGGACAGTTTAAGGGTTAAAGTGCAGGTATTGTACTGCCCATTTCCAGTACTCAAGTCCGACTATATAAAAATAACTGGTTTCCTTGAATCCATTCACTAAATATTACCCTGCTCATACTCCAACAGCTAGTCAGGTCCCAAAAACCATTCATCTCCATTCACTCCTATCTAACACGCTCACGCATGCTTGCTGGAAGTCCAAGCCCCTTGCCCACAAAACCTCCTTTACCCCCTCCCTCCATTATTATTATTATAATCAAAAAGAAGCGCTAAGCCACAAGGACTATACAGCCCCCTCCCTCCAACCTTTTCGAGGATGACCCCAACCCCGCCTTCCTTCCCCTACAAATTTATATGTTCTCTATGTCATTCTACTTTGATCCATTCTCTCTAAATGACCAAACAACCTCAACAACCCCTCTTCAGCTCTCTGACTAATACTTTTATTTCCACACCTTTTCCTAATTTCCACACTCTGAATTTTCTGCATAATATTTACATCACACATTGCTCTTAGAGAGGACATCTCCACTGCCTCCTTGCTGCAGCATTTACAACCCAAGCCTCATACCCATATAAGAGTGTTGGTACCACTATACTTTCATACAGTCCCTTCTTTGCCTCCATAGATAACGTTTTTTGTCTCCACATATACCTCAATGCGCCACTCACCTTTTTTCCTCCACCAGTACTATGGTTAACCTCATCCTTCATAAATCCATCCACTGACACGTCAACTCCCAAATACATATCTGAAAACATTCATTTCTTCCATACTCCCTCTCTCCAATGTGATATCCAATTTTTCTTTATCTAAATCATTTGATACCCTCTATCACCTTACTCTTATCTATGTTCACTTTCAACTTTCTACCTTTACACACCCTCCCAAACTCATCCACTAACCTTTGCAACTTTTCTTTAGAATCTCCCATAAGCACAGTATCATCAGCAAAACATAACTGTGTCAACTCCCATTTTGTATTTGATTTCCCATAATTTAACCCCACCCCTCTCCCGAACACCCTAGCATTTACTTCTTTTACAACCCCATCTATAAATATATTAAACAACCATGGTGACATTACACATCCCTGTCTAAGACCTACTTTTACCAAGAAGTAGTCTCTCTCTCTTCTACACACCCTAATCTGAGCCTCACTATCCTCATAAAAACTCATTACAGCATTTAGTACTTTACTACATCTGCCACATTGTTCCCTCATCCACTATTTCATATGGCTTTTCTAAATCCATAAATGCAATGAAAACTTCCCTACTTTCATGTAAATACTCTTCATGTATATGCTTCAATGTAAACACTTGATCTACACATCCCCTACCCACTCTATAGCCTCCTTGCTCATCTGCAATCCTACTCTCTGTCTTACCTCTAATTCTTTCAGTAACAACCCTACCATACACTTTTCCTGGTATACTCAGTAAACCTATTTCCCTAAAATTTTTAGTCTCTTTTGTCCTTCTTCCCTTTATATAAAGGAACTATACATTCTCTCTGTCAATCCCCAGGTGAATTCCCCTCTTTCATACATTTATTAAACAAAAGTACCAACCACTCCAACACTATATCTCCCACCTTGCTTTTAACATTTCTGTCATGATCCCATCAGTTCCAGCTGCTTTACCCCCCCCCTTTCGTTCAATGTAATGCCTCGCACACCTTCCCCACACTCACATCCTGCTCTTCTTCACTCCTAAAAGATGTTATACCTCCTTGGCCAGTGCATGAAATTACTGCCTCCCTTTCATCATAGACATTTAAAAGTTCCTCAAAATATTCTCACCATCTACCCAATACCTCCAGCTCCCCATCTACTAACTCCCCTACTCTGTTTTTAACTGACAAATCCATTCGTTCCCTAGGCTTCTTAACTTGTTTATCCAGAGGCATCGCTAGAGTTGGTGTCACCCCCATGAAATTCAAGGGCGGGGGGATGGGGGGGTAAACTCCAGTTACGGCACTACTGCATGACCAGTGACAAATGTTAAGCAATGAGAACGTTTAATGGCCATAAACTGAACAGGAGAATACTTTTCAACTTTATTGATGATAAAATAAATAATCGTAGTAATATTGAGGAAACATAAACTCAAATACCACTTTGAGTACAGGCAACAGATCCTTTATTTATTCATCTTCAACAATGCCAAAACTAAAAAAAAAAACTTGAAAAATAAAGAAAAACATTCCAATATCAAAGAAACACTAGTTCTGCTATGACCTTGAGTACAGGTAACATCACAGAAAATCTTATCTTACATCTTCTTGCCTTCAATTATGCAAAAGCATGTATCACATCATCAAAATCAATCTATCAAATCAGAATCAATGAAGGATTCTTCTCTTATGTTCCCCTCAAGGAAGGTTCCTTGATGTTGGTGAGGGGCTCTTGATTTAGAGAATTTGATCTGTGCTCCAGTTCCCCGAATTAAGCCTGAATGCCTTCCACATCCCCCCCCAGGCGCTGTATAATCCTCCGGGTTTAGCGCTTCCCCCTTGGTTATAATAATAATAATAATTCTCTTATGTTGGTGAGGCACTGTTTTGTGTCGCCTTCTTTAGAGGCTCTATGGTATCACCCTCTAAATGGTGTCACTCAGCCCCACCCTTATGACACCTCTGTGTTTATCTCACTCCAATTTTTTTTTCTTATTTTCATCAAAATTTCTTGACAGTACCTCTCCCATTCTATCAACTGCTCTCCTTTTGCACTCTCTCACCACTCTCTTCACCTTCATTTTTACTCTCCATGTACTCTGGTCTTCTTATAACACTTCTGCTTTGTAAAAACCTCTCATAAGCTACCTTTTTCTCTTTTATCACACCCTTTATTTCATCATTCTACCAATCACTCCTCTTTCCTCCTACACACACACACCCTCCTATAGCCACAAACTTCTGCCCCACATTCTAATTCTGCATTTTTAAAACTATTCCAACCCTCTTCAAGCTCCCCCCCACTAGCCCATCTTTCTGCCAATACGTAGTTGCTTATGTCTCACCCTAACTTCCTCCTTCCTTAGTTCATACACTTTCACCTCTCTCTTTACTTGCTGTTCCTTTTGTCCCATCCACCTTGTACTCTAACTGTAGCTACAACTAAATAATGATCCGATATATCAGTTACCCCTCTGTAAACATGTACATCCTGAAGCCTACCCATCGACTTTTTATATCCACCGATACAGAATCTAACAAGTTACTTTCATTATGTGCTATATCGTACCTTGTATACTTATTTATCCTCTTTTTCATATATATGTATTACTTATTACTAAACCTCTTTCTACACATAGCTCAATTAAAGGCTCCCCATTTTCATTTACCCCTGGCACCCCAAATTTACCTACTACTCCCTCCACAGCATTTTTACCCACTTTAGCACTGAAATCCCCAACCACAATTACTCTCACACTTGGTTCAAAACTCCCCACGCACTCACTGAACATTTCCCAAAATCTCTCTCTCTCCTCTACACTTCTCTCTTCTCCAGGTGCATAAATGCTTACTGTAACCCACTTTTCACATCCAACCCTTATTTTACTCCACATAATCCTTGAATTAATACATTTATATTCCCTCTTTTCCTGCCATAACTTATACTTCAACATTATTGCTACTCCTTCTTTAGCTCTAACTCTATTTGAACCCCCCTGACCTAATCCCATTTATTTCTCCCCACTGAAACTCTCCCACCCCCTTCATCTTTGTTTCACTTAAAGCCCAGACATCCAGCTTCTTCTCATTCATAACATCCACAATCATCTCTTTCTTATCATTCGCACAACATCCATGTACATTCAAACATCCCACTGTGACGGTTTTCTTCTTTTTCTTTTTAGTAAGCAATACGGGAAAAGGGGTTACTAGCCCATTGTTCCCGGTACAGTAGAACCTCAAATTTCGAACTTAAGCTGTTCCAGGAGCTAGTTCTAAATTCAAAAAGTTTGAAAAGCGAAGCAATATTTCCCATAAGAAATAATGGAAATACAATTAATCCGTTCCAGAAACCCAAAAATATTCACAAAAAATACATTGTATAGAGATTAATTATAGTTTTACATACAACAAATATAGTGTACAATTATGTATTAATAAATTTAAATAAACATATAAAATAACATTTTTACTTATCTTTATTGAAGATTGGTGATGGCATCTGGAAGACAGGGAGGAGAGAGGAAGTTGGGGTTAATATTTGGAAGGGGAATCCCCCTCCATAAGGACTTTAGGTATCAAAACCCCCTCTGGGATTACTTCCCTTCTCTGTCTTTTAATGCCACTAGGATCAGCATGAGAGTCACTGGACCCCTGTCTCACAAAATAACTGTCCACAGTCCTCTGTTTCTGGCACCTCTAAGATTTCCTTAAAATGGGGAAATCAGCTTCCTTGATTTGTTCTTTCTTTGCCAGGATAGAAGCGATGGTCGACTTGTTTTTCCCATACATCCTGGCAAGCTCAACAAGTTTCACACTACTCTCATACTTCTGTATTACTTCCTTCTTCACATATATGGTGTTTCTCACTTTCTTTACCACAGGGGTTCCACTAGCAAGTTTCTTTGGGCCCATGGTAGCTTATTTCACAGTCAGACAAGCACTAAACACAATGAATTAATCATAAAATGTTTGAATGAGAGTGCAGGTTATTGTTCACTCAAGCATCAACAAAGCCAGACTGGCTCAAGGCGCCTGTATGGGGACGCGGACAGAGCGGGCTGGTGGACAGGTTCGGTACCCAGCGGTTTGAAAATAAGGGCAAGTTCGATAATAGGGACAAAGCTGGTTCGAAAAAAGTGGTCGATTTTCGAAGAGTTCATTATGCAATATGTTCAAAATTTGAGGTTCCACTGTATTTTAGTTGACTTTTACAACATGCACAGCTTACAGATGAAAGATTCTTATTCCACTTCCCCAAGGATATAAAAGGAAAAGCAATAAGAGGAAGAACTACAATAAAACCCTGAGTTTCGAACGCATGGATTATCGAACGCTTCAAGTTTCGACTACTTTTTTTGCGCACCAATTTTGTCCCGAGTATCGAACATGCCCTGTGTTTCAAACTGCGTACCAGACCTATCCACCTGCCCGTGTCCCCCGTGCAAGCGTCTTGAGCCAGTCTAGCTTTGTTTATGCTTGAGTGAACACTAACCTGCATGCTCATTTAAACATTTCTCAATTAATTCATTGTGTTTGGCGCTTGTTTATTAAGTGAGACACTGAAATAAGCTACCATAGTGGTGATGGTGGTGGTGGTAGATGGTGGTGGTGGTGGTGGTGGTGGATGGTATTAATGGATGGTGGTGGTGGTGGTGGATGGTGCCTTCTTCAAAGATTAAGGAGATTGTGCACTGTGGAATAGGGCGTAGGCATTTGCTGAAAAATATTACCCTGAGCAAGCTGAAACAAACCATCTCTGCAACAAGTTCTGTGACAGAACCATGTCCCATTTTAGGGAAATCTTAAAGAAGGGAAGTTACCCTAGATAAGGACTTGTTACCTAAAGTCTTAATTGAAGGGGATTCCCCTTCCAAACAATAAGTGCTCCCTCACTCCTCCCTGTCTTCCAGATACCATCAACAATCTTCAATAAAGATAAGTAAAAATGTTATTTTATATATTTATTTAAATGTTTATTTATCTATTACTAATTATACTATGTATGTTTGTTGTTTGTATGTAAAACTATAATTAATCTCTATAAAATGTATTTTTTGTGAATATTTTTGGGTTTCTGGAATGGATTAATTGTGTTTACATTATTTCTTATGGGAAATATTGCTTTGAGTTTCAAAAGTTTCGACTCTAGAACTAGCTCCTGGAACAGATTAAGTTCGAAACTTGGGGTACCATTGTATTAAGATAAAATCAAAGAAAACTCAGATGAGTGTGCATACATAAACGTGCACATGTACGTGTAGTGTGACCTAGGTGTAAGTAGAAGTAGCAAGACGTACCTGAAATCTTGCATGTTTATGAGACAGACAAAAGACACCAGCAATCCTACCATCATGTAAAACAATTACAGGCTTTCATTTTACACTCACTTGGCAGGATGGTAGTACCTCCCTGGGTGGTTCCTGTCTACCAACCTACTATATTAGATTTGCATTATGTAAATACAGGTAATCATGTTTACTTATTCTGAATAAAGAAAAAGTCATCAGCATCATCATCAGAGTTATCAGCAGGGCTATCAGGAGCTGTAGAGGGCCTGAGTAAGGGAGATGACGGAGAGGAAATGGAAGGACTTGTAAGGGCAGGGGTGCTGGATGTAACTTTCAAGAAGAATCCCATTATGTGTATGTTTACCTGAGTAAACTGACCAACTGATATGTTCAGCTGGCTGGCCAGCCTGTCCTTCAAGAAATACGTATATACCAAGCAAACTTAATTGCTTGAATGACAGAATCAAGGACTAAGTTTATGTAGGCACAAGTACATATAAGTATAATTATCATACATAGTGTAAATTACCTAGGATAACCCAAAAAAGTCAGACAAAGTGCTATACATACTGTGCTTGTAGATACAAGGCATAAGCATGACTGGCAAGTAATACACATTTCCACTTGCTCAGATGTGACGTTTCTGCAACATGTGTAATGTTTGACTGGCTAGCTGGCTGGCTCTGTCTGTCTCAGTCTCTCTGTCTGCCTTTGTCCTAGAGCTGCTCATGAACCAAAATCAGGAACTAAGTTTATTTGGGCACAGGTACACATAAGTACAGTTATCATACATAGTGTAAATTACCTAAAATAACCCCCCCAAAAAAAATCAGTGCTATACTGTACTCGTTGATATAAGGCCTAAGAATTACTGTGGCAAGTAATAAACATTTTGGCCACAGTTATATCTTTCCACTTGTTCAGATGTGACGATTCTACAACATGTGTAATACCTCTTCAGCTAGTTTATGATCACTGGACCGTACATACATACTCCATACAATTCTCAGATATGTGTTTGTTACTAACTTAGTTGATTCCTGAAGACCAGTCAATACATGCAGTGTTTATATGTATGCTGCTATGTATAATAATTTATTTAACTGTATTTATGTATACATGTATGTTTACCTGAATAAACTAAGTGACTGACTTGACTTAAATAAATTGACTTATTGACTTGACTGACTGACTGACTATATTGCCTTGATTTACTGATTGGACTAACTGACCTACTTACTTGACTGACTAGGGTGACTTACTAACTATAGTTAGTGAATATTGACTGACTGAGGGAACGAGACTGAGATTGAGAAAGAGTGATGCAAGATGAGATGCACTGCCGTTTCCACGGCCAAAGTTCTCGTACAGCTTACAATACCTACTGGTCAGAGAGCTGGTTGTAAGTCCAAGCATTTGTTAAACAGGTAGGTCGTTAAGTGAGGAGTACCTGTATGACCTCTGAGTTTATTGCTTAACCAACCCATAAATGTAATAACAATAATGTAAAGCGTACATGAGATGAAGCAATGAATCGTAAAGGTTGGAACTGTGTATCTCTATGCGCTGTATAGTCCTTGTGGCTTAGCGCTTCTTTTTGATTATAATAATAATAATAATAATGTGTATCTCTATTGGAAAATTGGATACTACTACTATTATTATTACATTCATGCGGAGAGTGCTAAACTGGAAGGGGGGTCATACAACACATGGGGAGAAATATTAGGCATTTAGGTTTGGTGCATGAAAGAAGTGGAAATATACTGTATTAGTCCCTTCATGGGAGGTTCTCTGATGCTGGCGAGGGACTCTTCATGCAGGGTTAAATTGGATCAAATTTGATTGCCTCCCATTCTCTCAGCCACTGCATGGGCACTACAGGTGAGGTCTTGGTTCACTGATATCAAAGGAACTCCATTAAGGGGAAAAGTCTGGACAGACTGTCTTGCTTTCAATCTTTATTTTCAACCCCTTTTTTTCATGCCTTACTAATGGTCAACCCTTCTCTTAAAGTGTTATATTTAGCCCGTAAATGGTCCAAGCAGATCTACGTTCACATGTGTAGTGCTACAAAAGTAGATCTACATTTTTTTACATATTTTCAAATAAAAAAAAAAAAAAAGTAGATCCAAGTTTTTTTACACATTTTCAAATGTAAAAAACAAAAAGATCTACTTTTTTTACATACTTTCAAATGTTGAAAAAATGTATATAGTATACGTTTGGACCGTTTACGGGTTAATAAAGATGCCATCTACTGAAGATAACTTTATTACACTATAATTTTACCATTCTAATCCTATCTTGCCCTGCCTCTTAATTTCCCTTTGCTACCCAAGCTTGCTGTAGTGCTCCATGCAGCTTCAGAATTTAGCACTTTCCATGATAATTATTTTCTAAATAAATGTGTCCCAAGGCATAAATTCTTTTGTGTAATGGAAAAATAAAAAAAAGTTATTTTCTAAGAATACAGTATATTAATTTCTGCATACATTTATCAACATAAATAATACTGTACATGAAATGTAAAATATACTGATTATTGACTGTCATATGATTTAGGAAATTTTATGTACAATATTCACCTTAAAACATAACAAAAATACGGAAAACATACATCTGTGTAGTAGCTGTTATAAAACTCCTCTAGGTAGTGTGATTTTTTTGTAAATGCAATTGAAAAAGTGCATCCAAAATTGAATAGGGCATATTGTGAAGGCCTTTTCATGTGCTATTTAATTTGGGATGTACTGTACATTTTTTTATAAAGGTGATTCAAAATCACACTATATAGAAGAGCTTAGAAACAGCCGACTGTAGTAAAGCTGGTATTATTATTCCTAATCACTGTAAGTAATAAGTTATATGATAACACTATTATCATATAATATACAATATATGCAAACTAAATGTAAAAAAAAATTACTGTTTGCAGTCAACTCCAACTGCTTCAGTAACTGTGCTGAATCCATGGAGTCTGTAAAGAAAATAAGTAAACTATACAGTATTTGTTATTAATGTTTGCTTTTGTCAAAATAAGTTCCTGTGTATGTGTGTACACATGTACAACTTTATACTACAGTACATGTATGTATACTCATGTACAACTTTATACTACAGTACATGTATGTGTACACACAACTTTATATGTATGCACAACCTTATATTGTATGCACACACACGTACAGCTTTATACTACATGTATGAATATACATGTACAGCTTTATACTACTACTATATATACTGTACACATGTACAACTTTATACATACATGTACATACATGCATAGTTTTATACCAGGGTATAAGTATTCACATACGTACATGTACTTCAGTTATACGTTTGTTTAAAAAATGTATGATTATAAAACTGGAGATTGAAGATAATTTGTTGATGAATAATAGATAAAGAGTAAGTTACTAGATATCCAAGTGTCAAAAAAGAACCGTAAATGGGGAAAATATTAAGATATTTTTCTTAACACTTCTTTGGTGAGTCAACAATGATGCTTTTTTGTTTTTCTTGTTTTTTTTTTGTTTTCGTTTTTTTACTTCAACAGTTAACCCTTTCAGGGTCCAAGGCCCAAATCTGGAGTCACGCACCAGTGTCCAAGAATTTTCAAAAAAAAAATTTGTTATTTTTTCTTATGAAATCGTAGAGAATCTTTTTGTGAAGGTAATAAAACAAAAAGTACGAAATTTGGTGGAAAATTGACGAAATTATGCTCTCGCAAATTTTGATGTGTCGGCGATATTTACGAATCGGCGATTTTGCCGACTTTGACTCCCATTTTAGGCCAATTACATTATTCCAATCAACCAAATTCTTAGCTATTTCACTAGTATTACTTTTATTCTATCGATTGAGCACAAGAAATCGTCAAGTCAACTGTTTCAACTACAAAATAAAGTGATCGGAAATTGTTAATTTCGCCAATTTAACACAAAGTTCAAAATATTCCAATTTCAAAATAGGGTCCAGAATGAACAATGTAGGCATTCCTGGCACTAAACTAACATTTCCTCTGTTCATTAGTTATGTTTTGAGGCTTTACAAATAAATTCCATTTTGATTTTTTATTCACATAATGAATTTTTATTCACACCAAAAAATAGAAGATTTACTGTTATGCAATACTGTAATAATTGTATAAATATCATCACCATATTTGTGAATGTATATTAGACCCACCAGCTGTCGTGTATTAGACATGTGAGGTCGTTTGTTTACTCTTGAATATCGGCAAAAATTTAACATTTCTGCTACTTTGAGCTCAGTTTCAAGCCATTTCCAGTGCTAAAACCAATCAAAATCATCTCTATTTCTGTAATATGTCTTCTATTCTATCAAATGAGACCAAGAAATCATAAATACATCTATAAAAAACATACGGAAAAACACTGCAAAGTTGCTGTTTTAATCGAAAAATCATGATTTCATTTTTTTTCTCTCATTATACACAGTGTGCTGCAGGATCTGTTTTATGTGGTGCACACATACCACATAGATGTATTCTCTCATATCTAGGCCCAAATGTACCACTCACAGTTTATCAGAGTGAGCTGAGCTCATGGCGTAGATCTACGGTTTGGACCCTGAACGTAAAGCCGTAGATCTACGGGACGGACCCTGAAAGGGTTAACCCTTTCAGGGTCGGCAGGCCCTCTCTCAAACCTGTTCTCAGGGTTGGTAAATATTCGAAAAAAAAAAAAATTATTTTTTCTTATGAAAAGATAATTTTTTTCCAAATTTTATAGGCTAAAAAAAATTTTTTGCCATAAATAATTACCGAGATATGCAGGCGTGAGTTGACAGAAATTGAACTGCATGTGGAAACATTGCCAACTGCCGGTCACCCTGTAATAATTTATTTTGTTTTTTCTTGTTTCTTTTATTTTTTAATATTTTATTTTTTCAAGTAACTTTTATGGCCTCTGAGACCAATCTAAAGACTATTTGGTATATATTCACTCATTGTATACTACACAATAACAGCACAAACTTTGCTGTCATTATATTGTTTACAAAACATGTTTACACAAACCAACAATAAAAAATGTTGCTTATTACTATTTTTCTATCATATATACTCATTGGACAGGTTCCTATAACTACAAGAGGTTCTGAAAGCTTGTAGTAGTGTGGGGGTGGACTTGTAAATATGCTGAGTCACTGGTGTGTCACACTGATGCATCATACCACCACTCACTAACCTCACTGCCTTCCACAACACATCCCTTCCTTCCCACACACCTACCTTCCTTCCTTTCCTTCATTCATTTCATCCTCTCATCTCTTCCTACCTACCTTCCCTCCTCCTCCCTCTCATCTCTTCCTACTTACTTTCCCTCCTTCTTTCCCTCCCTCCTCCCTTCCTTCCCTCCCTCTTTCCTTCCTTCCCTCTCTCTCTCTCCTTCTTTCCTTCCTTCCCTTCCTCCTTCTTTCCTTCAAGTAACTTCTCTGGCCTGTGAGAGCAATATAAGGTATATTGAATGGATATTCACTCATTGTATGCTACATAATAACTGCACAAACAGTTATTATATTGTAAAACATGTTTACACAAACCAACAATAAAAATGTTGTTTATTATTATTTTTCTATCACATATATACACATATAAAGTCACTGGACACTTCCCAGAACTGCTACAGCTTCTGTAAAGCTCGTAGTTGTTGTGTGGGGGTGGACTTGTAAATATGCTGAGCCACCGGCCTAATTAGTGTCACAATGACAAATAACACCACCACTCACCACCCTCACTGCCTGTCAACACCCATTCCTTTCTCCCCACCCCAACCAACCCACATGGAAATAAATCACTGTCTGAATTTTTTTGAGTTATCCTAGGTTGATGGTCTCCTTCCTTTCTTCCTTCCTTCCTTCAGGTTGGTTTCCTGGGCATTGCTTTCGGTCACCGACTCCTCAAAACCATGAAATTCATCTTCACTGACACTTCCATCTGTGTTTGAACTGTCACTTGGGAATAAAACAGCCCCAATTAGCTGAGGAGTGAGGAGTTTCTTACCGCTAGGCATGGTGAACAAGGTGTAATAAAATGGCTTTCCCACAGTGCACCACTGGGTCCCCAATTTTTTTTATACTGCTCACACTGACCATGGAGACCCATTCTCTCACATCCAGGACTACCAGCCTTTTCCTGCTTGATTTGAGGACGCTAGAATTTATGCGTACTAGTATGGCACCAACCCTGGTGCATAAGCCGTACTAGTACGGCACCAACCCTGAAAGGGTTAATACTATCACTTGTAGAAATAAAATTTAGTGAAAATTTTAATTAGTGAAATAAGCTTTAGTTAAATTGGTTGTATTCACTAATTTGTAAGTTCATAGTGAGCAATCAACTGTTTTCCACAAAAGTAGGGTTACCCAAAGAAGGAAATGTATTCACCATCACTTATTCTCTAGCTGCTTTTCTCAAAGTGCAATGAGATCATAACTTAAATAACTATAAAGCTGCATATTTCTCACCCAAGCACTGTACGTCTCATATTCAGAACTAAAGTCTTGCTAACTGCTATACATGAAGATTAAAAGTTACTATGTCAAAATTGTCAAGTAAATTTTTTATGTAGTAGAGTAAAATACATTCAGTAATGGAGAGTAAAACATAAAATTAATACATATTACCTCAAAAGATCTTCAAGTTCATTAGTGATTCGATGTACTAGAAGTGGACCATGGTAGACAAGACCGGTGTAAACCTGGACGAGGCTGGCTCCAGCACAGATTTTTTCATAGGCATCTTGGCCACTTGCAACACCACCCACACCAATGATAGGTATTAATCCTGTTGTGGGTAATTTGCAAGCTTAACATACACTGGAATGATGAGTGTGCTCAACTTATACAAAAACTCATGATAAATATAATGAGAGATAAATATAAAGTTACAGACTAAAATAAATCTTGCCACAAAACAATATAACTAATGTCTGTGAATTAATAAATGTAATAATCCAACTGCAATCAAAATTCTCATACCATATAATTTTACAGGAGTATCTGTTGATAATGTGTTATAAAATAGTCAATGAAAAATACAAATGATAACAAATATACAGAGAAAGACTGGTTAGACATTTAGGAAAAACTTTCAATATTTTTTAAAAAATTATAAAAAACACAAGATACCACAAACACATTTCAATTTCTGTAGCTACAAACTGGTACAGTAGTTGCAAATACAGTGGACCCCCGCTTAACGATCACCTCCCAATGCGACCAATTATGTAAGTGTATTTATGTAAGTGCGTTTGTACGTGTATGTTTGGGGGTCTGAAATGGACTAATCTACTTCACAATATTCCTTATGGGAACAAATTCGGTTAGTACTGGCACCTGAACACACTTCTGGAATGAAAAAATATCGTTAACCGGGGGTCCACTGTATGTAATTACACAAGATTATCCCTGAATGCATTTCACATCTGCTGTCACACATATACTGTACAGTATTTACCTCGTGTGAGGCGATACATGTCTGTGACTGTGTGTGTGGCCAGCGACTTGAGGGGCTGGCCACTGAGGCCTCCCACTTCTTGTCTCTCAGCACTCTCCAGCCACAGTGGTCTGGTTACTGTTGTGTTACTCACTATCAGCCCATCTATTCGATTCTGTAAGGTATTTTACTACACTATGGTTATGGTACGACACAGTACAGTGGAACCTTGACTTAAGAGTGTCCCAATGTATGAGTTTTTTGAGACATGAGCCATCGTTCAGTCAATTTTTTGCTCTGAGTTACAAGCCAACATCCGAGTTACGAGCCAGCTCCTCCTGCTTCCCCCTCAACCCAAAACCTGGACACCTCACTTGTTTATCTATGATTTCATGCTTTAATTCCATGGAAATCATCCTCTTTTTCTTCTCAGCTATTATGATGTTCTATAGGATTTCTAAAGTATTTATGGCACAAGTCTAGGGGATCTTCAGTATGAAATATACACATGGGAAATCGTAATAAGAAATTATATACTATACTGATATAATTCAATCTCTTGTGCGGATCAGTTTTAGTATTAAGGAGATAGAAAAAATTCATAAAATATCTCTTTTAATATAACGTACATTACTTTATGATCTAAAGGTATTTTAATCCTTTGACTGTCGCAAGCCCCTTTCTGAAACTCATTCTATGTCACAAAATTTTTGGAAAAAAACAAAAAAAATTTCTTGTGAAATGATAGAGAATCTTTTCCCGATGGTAATGACACCAAAAGTACAAAATTTGGTCGAAAACTCGCGGAATTACGCTCCTGCGAAGTTAGCGGTCTTGGCAACATATATGCATCGGCGATTTCGCTGACTTTGAGCCCTGTTTTTGCCAATTCCATTGTTCCAGTTGACCAAACTCATAGCTATTTCTTTAGAACTCCATTTTTTCTATCAGTTGAGTACAAGAGACCACCCATTTACCGATTTGAACTACCCAATAAAGTGGTAACGCAAATTAAAAAAGATGCCAGTTTCAAAATAGGGTCCAGAATAAACAATGTAGACATTCCTGGCACTAAAACAACATATCCTCTGTTCATTAGTCACGTCTCTAGGCCCCTCTTATATTACTATTGCTTTCTATTTTGATATTTTATTCATACAAAAATACAAAATTTACTGTTATGCAGACTACTGCATTATTGTAAAAATGATATAAATAATATCAGTGCACTAGTGAAAGAATATTAGACTCCCCAGTTGATGTGTATTGGATGTGTGGTGTGATTTGCTTGCTCCTGAACATAGGTAAAAATCGAACATTTACGCTACTTTGAGCTCAATTTCAAGGTCGTTTTCATCGTGAAACTAATCAAAATCATCTCTATTTCTGTAATATGTTTTCCATTTTATCACGTGAGACCATGAAAACGAGAATACAATGATAAATACAATACAAAAATACACCAAATTCGGCGTTTTAATCCAAAAAAATGGTCAGTTTTTTTTTTTATTATGCACTGCGTGCCGCAGGATTTTTTTTATGTGGTGCACACTGACCACACAGACCCATTCTCTCACATGTGGGCCTACCAGCTTTCTCCTGCTTGATTTGAAGCCGCCAGAATTTACGTGTATAAATACGTCCGAAACAGTGGCACGTAAGACGTATATATATGACCAAAACAGTCAAAGGGGTTAATGGTACCTTTTACTTATCAATTAGATATAAACACTTTAACCCTTAAACGGTCCAAACAAATCGACGTTCAAATTCGTAGTGCTCCAAAAGTAGATATTCCTGAGGCCACTTCATAATTTGAGCCTGATTTTCAAAGGTTTCAAAAAATGCATCGAGGTTTTCCTCACAGAATCTGGATACCATAGCAGCTGCTTGATGAATGTTGAATGTCTCGACTCTTGGTGCCAAATGATACTCCGTTTTTCCTGGGTTGAGTTGTCTATCACATCTGATGGATTCTCTTTCGAACTCTTCTTGTTTAAACTTACGTTGGGCTTCAATGTACGTAGTTTGTAATTTCAAGAAGCGTTCTAATCTCTCAAATTGTTCAGTAGAGTGGATCTCTGGAGGAATTTGAATGGAGTTCCATTGGGAAAACTCTGGATTATTCCTCACAGGAACTCTAGGTTCCATTAACTCAGAGAATAGGGCAGTTCCTGGTGTAGTACCAGTGAAGCCTAGGGTTTCCCAAGTGGTCTGAGCCTGAGATGAAACTGGTCTTGGAGACTTAGGTCTCGTTGATGTGTCTTTAACTACTGAAGGCACTACCATGTCATTTACTAATAACTGCTGGTCAAATTGTGAGATTAAACTTTCATTATCTTCTAATTCTTCGCCAGAGTCTTCCTCTGGGGCTTCTGGAAAAAGTAAATTCCAAATGATTGCCCTTAGGGTAATGGCGGCTTAGTGTTTGTCATACTTTACTCCAAGAGACTTTGTTATTTGCCAACAAATTTATAACTTAATTGTATTCAATCGTTTAGTGGTAAGATCTTCAAACCTGGCGGATAATGAAGCCATCTTATTACATTAGGGTCTTTTCTGGGCACTTTAAACCTCTTAATTATTATTTTATGTCTGTATTTTCAAGGCGTTTATATACAAGGTTCAATATCCCGGACAGTAGGTCCCCATTTATTATGATGTTCCATAGGATTTCTAAAGTATTTATGGCATGAGTCTAGGGGATCTTCAGTATGTAATATACACATGGGAAATCATAATAAGAAATTATATATACAGTGGTCCCTCATTTTTCGTAATTAATCTGTTCCTGGAGGAGCTACTATAAACGAAATTTACGATTTGCGAATCAATTTTCCCCATAAGAAATAATGTAAATACAATTAATCCGTTCCTGACACCCAGAAGTATTAAAACAAAAAAAAATTTTACATGAAATATACATGTAGTACATAAACAATACAATGGGAAATGATGAATGAAACATTAACAGCATAACACTTACCTTTATTGGAGATTCTTCTTAGTGTATGGGGGACTGGAGGAGGAGAGAGAGTGGATTGTTTATAGTTTGGAAGGGGAATCCCCTTCCAGCAACACCTCAGGTACCAATTGCTTTTCTGGGGTTGCTTCTCTTCTCTGTTTCTTAATGCCACTAGGACCACCTTGAGAGTCACTGGAGTCCTGTCTTGCAAAATAACTGTCCAGAGAGCTCTGTTTCTGGCGTCTCTTTAACACTTCCCTAAAATGGCCCAAGACTTTGTCACTGTACATGTTGCCAACATGGCTTGCAACAACCTTGTTAGGGTGATGTTTCTCCATAAATCTTTCCATCTTACCCCACATTGCAAAAATCTCCTTAATTTCTGAAGAAGGCACCTTCTTCCATCTCTCCTCCTCCTCTGCAGCAAGATTCTGAGCTGTGATCTGTTGCTCTTCCTGCTGAAGCTCTTGCAGCTCCTCAGTGGTGAGCTCTTCATTGTGGTCTTCCACCAATTCTTCCACATCCTCCAAACTCACATCCAACCCCATGGAACTCCCCCAGTGCCACAATTGATTTTACAAGACACAGGCTCATCAGGGTCAGTCCCAAACCCTTCAAAATCCCTCTTGTCGACACAATCTGGCCACAATTTTCTCCAGGTAGTCACTCCCTCCCAAGCCATACCTATAAGGGTTATGCAATGGAGGATGCTGAAGTGTTCTCTCCAAAATTCCCTTAGGGTCAAGTGAGTGTCTGTGGTCACAGTCAAGCACCTGTGAAACATAGCTTTTGTGTAGAGTTTTTTAAAGTTTGCAATGACCTGCTGGTCCATGGGCTGGAGGAGAGGAGTGGTATTCAGGGGCAAGAACTTTACTGTGATGAACCCAAACTCCTCGAAAATTAGGTCATCCAAGTTTGGAGGATGAGCAGGTGCATTGTCCATTACTAGCAAGCACTTGAGATCCAATTTCTTTTCCAGGAGATGCTCCTTCACACTAGGGCCAAACACTTCATTGAACCACTCAACGAAAATTTCCCTCGTGACCCATGCCTTACTATTAGATTTCCAAAACACACACAATTTACTCTTCATAACATTGTTTTTCCTGAACACTCTGGGATTTTCAGAATGGTACACTAGTAATGGCTTCACTTTGAAATCCCCACTAGCATTAGCACAGAACATTAGCGTCAGCCTGTCTTTCATAGGCTTGTGTCCTGACATTGCCTTTTCCTCCTGTGTAATGAAGGTCCTCTTTGGCATTTTCTTCCAAAAGAGGCCTGTTTCGTCACAATTGAACACTTGTTCAGGTTTCAGTCCTTCAGCCTCTATGTACTCCTTGAATTCATGCACATATTTTTCAGCCGCCTTGTGGTCTGAACTGGCAGCCTCACCATGCCTTACCACACTGTGTATGCCAGTATGGTTCTTAAATCTCTCAAACCAGCCTTTGCTGGCCTTAAATTCACTCACATCACCACTAGTTGCAGGCAATTTCTTTACCAAATCGTCATGCAACTGCCTAGCCTTTTCACAAATAATCGAAGTCATAAGAGTATCTCCTGCTAATCGTTTCTCATTTATCCACACCAAAAATAACTTCTCAACCTCTTCGAGTACTGGTGAACTCATTTTTGTCAGCATAGTTACCCCCTTTGCAACAACAGCATCCTTGATTTCCTTTTTTTTGGCCACTATGGAACATAAGGTTGTGTAGGGTTTCTTATACATCCTGGCCAGTTCAGCCACACTTGTACCACTTTCATATTGTTCAATGATGGTTTTCTTAAATTCAATCGTATTTCTCACCTTCTTTACCACAGGCTTGGCACTAGGAGCTTTCTTTGGAGCCATGGTAGCTTATTTAGTACTTGCAAGCACTAAAATAAATGGAATATTATGAAATATTTTGCTGGAGGTAGGTAGTAGGTTGGTAGACAGCAACCACCCAGGGAAGTACTACCATCCTTCCAGATGACTGTGAAACAAAAACCTGTAACTGTTTTGCATGATGGTAGGATTGCTGGTTTCTTTTTCTGTCTCATAAATGCGCTAGATAACAGGGATATCTTGCTACTCCTACTTACACTTTGGTCACACTTCACAGACACGCACATGCATATATATATATACATACATCTAGGTTTTTCTCCTTATTCTAAATAGCTCTTGTTCTTTTTTATTTCTTCTATTGTCCATGGGGAAGTGGAAAAGAATCTTTCCTCCGTAAGCCATGCGTGTCGTATGAGGCGACTAAAATGCCGGGAGCAATGGGCTAGTAACCCCTTCTCCTGTATACATTTACTAAAAAAGAGAAGAAGAAAAACTTTATAAAACTGGGTTGTTTAAATGTGCGTGGATGTAGTGCGGATGACAAGAAACAGATGATTGCTGATGTTATGAATGAAAAGAAGTTGGATGTCCTGGCTCTAAGCGAAACAAAGCTGAAGGGGGTAGGAGAGTTTCAGTGGGGGGAAATAAATGGGATTAAATCTGGAGTATCTGAGAGAGTTAGAGCAAAGGAAGGGGTAGCAGTAATGTTAAATGATCAGTTATGGAAGGAGAAAAGAGAATATGAATGTGTAAATTCGAGAATTATGTGGATTAAAGTAAAGGTTGGATGCGAGAAGTGGGTCATAATAAGCGTGTATGCACCTGGAGAAGAGAGGAATGCAGAGGAGAGAGAGAGATTTTGGGAGATGTTAAGTGAATGTATAGGAGCCTTTGAACCAAGTGAGAGAGTAATTGTGGTTGGGGACCTGAATGCTAAAGTAGGAGAAACTTTTAGAGAGGGTGTGGTAGGTAAGTTTGGGGTGCCAGGTGTAAATGATAATGGGAGCCCTTTGATTGAACTTTGTATAGAAAGGGGTTTAGTTATAGGTAATACATATTTTAAGAAAAAGAGGATAAATAAGTATACACGATATGATGTAGAGCGAAATGACAGTAGTTTGTTGGATTATGTATTGGTAGATAAAAGACTGTTGAGTAGACTTCAGGATGTACATGTTTATCGAGGGGCCACAGATATATCAGATCACTTTCTAGTTGTAGCTACACTGAGAATAAAAGGTAGATGGGATACAAGGAGAATAGAAGCATCAGGGAAGAGAGAGGTGAAGGTTTATAAACTAAAAGAGGAGGCAGTTAGGGTAAGATATAAACAGCTATTGGAGGATAGATGGGCTAATGAGAGCATAGGCAATGGGGTCGAAGAGGAATGGGGTAGGTTTAAAAATGTAGTGTTAGAGTGTTCAGCAGAAGTTTGTGGTTACAGGAAAGTGGGTGCAGGAGGGAAGAGGAGCGATTGGTGGAATGATGATGTAAAGAGAGTAGTAAGGGAGAAAAAGTTAGCATATGAGAAGTTTTTACAAAGTAGAAGTGATGCAAGGAGGGAAGAGTATATGGAGAAAAAGAGAGAGGTTAAGAGAGTGGTGAAGCAATGTAAAAAGAGAGCAAATGAGAGAGTGGGTGAGCTGTTATCAACAAATTTTGTTGAAAATAAGAAAAAGTTTTGGAGTGAGATTAACAAGTTAAGGAAGCCTAGAGAACAAATGGATTTGTCAGTTAAAAATAGGAGAGGAGAGTTATTAAATGGAGAGTTAGAGGTATTGGGAAGATGGAGGGAATATTTTGAGGAATTGTTAAATGTTGATGAAGATAGGGAAGCTGTGATTTCGTGTATAGGGCAAGGAGGAATAACATCTTGTAGGAGTGAGGAAGAGCCAGTTGTGAGTGTGGGGGAAGTTCGTGAGGCAGTAGGTAAAATGAAAGGGGGTAAGGCAGCCGGGATTGATGGGATAAAGATAGAAATGTTAAAAGCAGGTGGGAATATAGTTTTGGAGTGGTTGGTGCAATTATTTAATAAATGTATGGAAGAGGGTAAGGTACCTAGGGATTGGCAGAGAGCATGCATAGTTCCTTTGTATAAAGGCAAAGGGGATAAAAGAGAGTGCAAAAATTATAGGGGGATAAGTCTGTTGAGTGTACCTGGTAAAGTGTATGGTAGAGTTATAATTGAAAGAATTAAGAGTAAGACGGAGAATAGGATAGCAGATGAACAAGGAGGCTTTAGGAAAGGTAGGGGGTGTGTGGACCAGGTGTTTACAGTGAAACATATAAGTGAACAGTATTTAGATAAGGCTAAAGAGGTCTTTGTGGCATTTATGGATTTGGAAAAGGCGTATGACAGGGTGGATAGGGGGGCAATGTGGCAGATGTTGCAAGTGTATGGTGTAGGAGGTAGGTTACTGAAAGCAGTGAAGAGTTTTTACGAGGATAGTGAGGCTCAAGTTAGAGTATGTAGAAAAGAGGGAAATTTTTTCCCAGTAAAAGTAGGCCTTAGACAAGGATGTGTGATGTCACCGTGGTTGTTTAATATATTTATAGATGGGGTTGTAAGAGAAGTAAATGTGAGGGTCTTGGCAAGAGGCGTGGAGTTAAAAGATAAAGAATCACACACAGGGTGGGAGTTGTCACAGCTGCTCTTTGCTGATGACACTGTGCTCTTGGGAGATTCTGAAGAGAAGCTGCAGAGATTGGTGGATGAATTTGGTAGGGTGTGCAAAAGAAGAAAATTAAAGGTGAATACAGGAAAGAGTAAGGTTATGAGGATAACAAAAAGATTAGGTGATGAAAGATTGAATATCAGATTGGAGGGAGAGAGTATGGATGAGGTGAACATATTCAGATATTTGGGAGTGGACGTGTCAGCGGATGGGTCTATGAAAGATGAGGTGAATCATAGAATTGATGAGGGAAAAAGAGTGAGTGGTGCACTTAGGAGTCTGTGGAGACAGAGAACTTTGTCCTTGGAGGCAAAGAGGGGAATGTATGAGAGTATAGTTTTACCAACGCTCTTATATGGGTGTGAAGCATGGGTGATGAATGTTGCAGCGAGGAGAAGGCTGGAGGCAGTGGAGATGTCATGTCTGAGGGCAATGTGTGGTGTGAATATAATGCAGAGAATTCGTAGTTTGGAAGTTAGGAGGAGGTGTGGGATTACCAAAACTGTTGTCCAGAGGGCTGAGGAAGGGTTGTTGAGGTGGTTCGGACATGTAGAGAGAATGGAGCGAAACAGAATAACTTCAAGAGTGTATCAGTCTGTAGTGGAAGGAAGGCGGGGTAGGGGTCGGCCTAGGAAAGGTTGGAGGGAGGGGGTAAAGGAGGTTTTGTGTGCGAGGGGCTTGGACTTCCAGCAGGCATGCATGAGCGTGTTTGATAGGAGTGAATGGAGACAAATGGTTTTTAATACTTGACGTGCTGTTGGAGTGTGAGCAAAGTAACATTTATGAAGGGATTCAGGGAAACCGGCAGGCCGGACTTGAGTCCTGGAGATGGGAAGTACAGTGCCTGCACTCTGAAGGAGGGGTGTTAATGTTGCAGTTTAAAAACTGTAGTGTAAAGCACCCTTCTGGCAAGACAGTGATGGAGTGAATGATGGTGAAAGTTTTTCTTTTTCGGGCCACCCTGCCTTGGTGGGAATCGGCCAGTGTGATAATAAAAAAAATATTTTGCTGGAGCACGTGAAGGGACCTTTGCTCACTGGTAAATAATGCCAGACTGGCTGCCACCACAGCTCACGCCGTGGGTACGCGTCCCGGACGAACTACGACTCGCGAGTCAACCTATGAAAAGCGAGCCCTTGTTTATACGAAAATATCCTTATGATTAGCGAAATTTACGATTGCTGAGAACTACGAAAAGCGAGGGACCACTGTACTGATATAATCTTGTGCAGATCAATTTTAGTATTAAGGAAATAGAAAAAATTCATAAAATACAGGTCTCCCTCAACATTCGCATTTTCAACTTTCACGGGCTTCACACATTCGCGAATTCCCAACTGGCGAATTCCCAACTGCCAAATTCCCAACTGCCAAATTCCCAGCCTCCAAATCATATTTAAGTTTCCCGCCACCCGCGAGTCCCTACTACCCTCCCTCCGACCCCCAAAGCTGGCAGCCAGCCCTCCCACCACTTAGTGTAGTGAGTGTTTTGTTTGTTCATTATTTGCTAAATAATGTCAACCCATTCATGACTGAATATTGGAATGGCTATTCGGACAGGTATTAGATGGTGACATCATATGTTTACTCTTGAACATGGCAAAGAATTAAACATCTCTGCTACTGCTAATAATAATAATAATAATAATAATAATAATAATAATAATAATAATAATAATACGATAGCATTGAAGGAAATTGTAAAAAAATACAAGGGTTGAAGGAGTGGTGGAAGAAGTGGTTGAGGCATCGTCAGTCATTGTGGCTTTGTTTATGCTGGAGTGAGCATTAGTCTCCACACTCTTCCAAACATTTCACAATAATTCATTGTGTTTGGTGCTTGTAGATTGAGTGTGACTGGAGTGGTAGAGGCAGTGGCTGAGGCAGCGGTTGAGGTAGTGGTATTTAATAAGATATGTGTTATTAATAATAATAATACATGTTATTATTAATAACATGTTATTAAAAACCACTCCCTCAACCACTACCTCAACCGTTGCCTCTACCACTGCCTCTACCACTCCAGTCACACTCAATCCACAAGCACCAAACACAATGAATTATTGTGAAATGTTTGGAAGAGTGTGGAGACTAATACTCACTCCAGCATAAACAAGGCACACTGACTGACGATGCCTCAACCACTTCTTCCACCACTGCTTCAACCCTCATATTTTTGTACTATTTCCTTCTTCAATTCTATATTAATAATAATAATAATAATACAATAGAACTGAAGAAGGAAATTGTACAAAAATATGAGGGTTGAAGCAGTGGTGGAAGAAGTGATTGAGGCATCTTCAGTCAGTGTGGCTTTGTTTATGCTGGAGTGAGTATTAGTCTCCACACTCTTCCAAACATTTCACAATAATTCATTGTTTGGTGCTTGTAGATTGAGTGCTACTGCTACATAATTAACCATGGGCCCAATTTCTCAATTTCTTTGGTAAAGAAATTGAGAAACACGATATAATTGAAATTCACAGTAACGTCTGGTGTTTCGGGAAGGGGAGGCTGGTGAAGGTCACTCCACTCCACTAAGTACCGTTGTAATGCTGACGTTACTGTGAATTTCATATAACCTGTAGTTACCAGCGGTCGCAATATACACAACGAGAAGCAATTATTACTACAGGAAAAGCGTCCTTCCTCCAAAATTTGCACCAGTCAACTATAGTGATAATATAGCATTTATTGTGGTGGAGACGGAAAAAAAAAAAAAAAAAAAAATAGAAAAGCTAGATACAGCGATTGATAAACAAGGGTGGAGGTCGACCGTTCGTCATTGTAGGAGTGCCAGCAGTCACCGATTTCTTCAACACGCAAGTTATACTTTTGTATCAGTCAAATCACATATTACTCGGGTAGATAATTTCCAGTAGAGCCTTCATGTGCTAGCTCAAATCACCGACCAGTATGTTTAAATAAGTGACCCACTGATCAGATCAGATCGACTGGTCCGAACCCTTGACTGGTCCAAACCATTGACTGGTCCGAACCCGGGACTGGTTTCAAACGGTTTCGTTGGACAATAAAGCAGACTGTAAACGGATGGGGTTGTAGGCGCCCTTATAAACACAAACATTAAAAATCAGGAACGTGACGGTAAGCTGTCCAATATACAAAAACAGTTAGAAACAGAAATACAAATAGCTAGAGCTTCATTTAAGGAGGTTATTAATAGAATATTCAAGAGGTTGCTAGTAGAATTGCAGTAAATCAACCATTCAAATCATTATGAAGCTGTGTGTAGTCTGTGGTCAGTCAAACAAACGGGCTTCCACATGGATAAATTGTCATTTTTGTGGAAATTGGTGTCACGCCCCTTGTGCAGATATTCCAGAACTAGCTACAAGCAGTATTAAAACAGAGAAGTGTTTTTGGGTATGCCCAAATGAGGAAAATCTGTGGACTAAAATCACAAGGGTATTAAAAGAGGACAACATCAAAGCTGCTTTCATAGAAAACCTGGAAGCTTTCTACAACAGATGGGAACATAAAAAGTCTGGGCTGAATGGTACTGCCCTTGATACTGGCCATGTAGTCACAAACTGTAAGGCTGGAGGTGATGTCCTGGTAGTCAGTAAATGTGGGGCTGATAGTGCTGTCCTGGGAGACAGTAATGGTGAAGCGGGAGGTGCTTGCCTGGGAGACAGAAATGGTGAAGCTGGAGGTGCTGTCCTGGGAGACAGAAATGGTGAAGCTGGAGATACTGTCCTGGGAGACAGTAATGGTGAAGCTGGAGATACTGTCCTGGGAGACAGTAATGGTGAAGCTGGAGGTGCTGTCCTGGGAGACAGTAATGGTGAAGCTGGAGAATTTGTCCAGGTAGTCGGGAATTATACGCAGGAAGGAATACATATAAATAACCTCATAGGGGACAGGAGCCATAGTAGGGAAACAAGTGTAGTCAAAGATAAGATAAAACCAATATTGCAAACTAGAAATACCGCAGGAAATAGCAAACAAGAGGACTCCAATAGCAATACTGAGGATAAATTACCAAAAACAACTGGTGGGAGCTCCATTGTTGGTGCTAGGGATGATAGAAGTAAGACAGGGAAACATGCACCAACAGGGAATACAGTCACAGAAACCCAAGGCAAGCGGAAACCAAGCCTGTGCACATACTATGCACTTGGTATCTGCTGGCATAGGAAATCTGGAAAAACAGATGGGACATGCAACTATGACCACCCTAGAAAATGCCATGCCCATATGACAACAGGAAAATGCAAACTCCCTTCCTGTAAGCTTTTTCACCCTGAAATGTGTACGTCTTCAGTACAGGAAAGACTGTGCTATAACTTAAATTGCCAGGCATACCATCTAAAGGGGACAAAAAGATACAAAACATCCAGGCCATGGGAAAACCTGGGTAGCCACAGCCACTCAAGAGGGAGAGCTTTTATAGTGCCAGGAAGGAAAAAAAACTGGCAGGAAATGGCAGAAATCGTACACCAAATCCAGTCATTCCTGGAGTGGAACCACAGTCGATGGCCTCCACTCCAAACCAACAGATACAGATACTAATGCCGGAAAAAAAATCCCCCCCCAGTACCAACAATACCACCAGTCCGATAACATTCTTCTTTGCAAATATACAGGGTCTAAAGCCAGCAACAAACAACAAAATACCTTTCATCCGTGGACTGCTTGCAGAGGCAAAGGCAATGTTCGCGGCTTTCACTGAGACCCGCATAAAGGATCACTTGGACAACGAAATATGGATCCCAGGTTACAACCTATACAGATGTGACAGAGTGAACAGGCAAAAGGGGGGGGTTGGCCTGTACATTGCAGAGTCACTTGTTTGCACAGAACTCCTTAATGCCTCAAATGATGTAGTGGAAGTTTTAGCAGTAAAGGTCGAGAACCAAAACCTAGTCATTGTGGTAGTCTACAAGCCTCCGGATGCAACATCCCAGCAATTCCAGGAACAGCTGTTAAAAATTGACCACTGTCTGGAAAATCTTCCAGCTCCTGCACCCAACATCTTGCTCCTGGGGGATTTCAACTTAAGGCACCTAAAATGGAGAAATATAGCAAATAATATTGTTGCAGTAATAACACCAGGAGGCAGCTCTGATGAAAACTCACTCTCACACGAGCTTTTAAATCTCTGCACAAAATTCAATTTAAACCAGCAAATAACAGAGCCTACTAGACTGGAGAATACACTAGACCTCATCTTCACTAACAATGATGATCTGATAAGAAATGTCACCATATCAAAAACAATATACTCAGATCACAACATAATTGAGGTTCAGACATGTATGCGTGGAGCCCCAGACCGACAAAATGAGACTAGTCACGAGGGAGCATTCACCAAATTCAACTTCAATAACAAAAACATAACGTGGGACCAAGTAAACCAAGTCCTAACCGATATAAGCTGGGAAGATACACTAAGCAACACAGACCCCAACTTATGCCTAGAACAGATTAACTCGGTGGCACTCGATGTATGCACAAGGCTTATTCCTCTAAGAAAAAGGAGGAGTAGATGTAAAATAGAAAGAGACAGGCGCTCCCTTTACAGGCGACGGAAAAGAATAACAGAGCGGCTAAAAGAGGTCAATATATCTGAAATGCGTAGGGAGACACTGGTCAGAGAAATAGCAAGCATCGAACTTAAGCTAAAAGAATCCTTTAGGAGTCAGGAATCGCGGGAAGAACTAAAAGCCATAAATGAAATCAAAAGAAACCCAAAGTATTTCTTCTCCTATGCCAAATCAAAATCGAGAACAACGTCCAGTATTGGGCCCCTACTTAAACAAGATGGGTCCTACACAGATGACAGCAAGGAAATGAGTGAGCTACTCAAGTCCCAATATGACTCAGTTTTTAGCAAGCCGCTAACCAGACTGAGAGTCGAAGATCAAAATGAATTTTTTATGAGAGAGCCACAAAATTTGATTAACACAAGCCTATCCGATGTTATCCTGACGCCAAATGGTATAATAATTTCCTCACTAACAGAACACAGAGAGTAGTCGTCAACAGAGTAAAGTCCGAGGCAGCTACGGTGAAAAGCTCTGTTCCACAAGGCACAGTACTAGCTCCCATCTTGTTCCTCATCCTCATATCCGACATAGACAAGGATGTCAGCCACAGCACCGTGTCTTCCTTTGCAGATGACACCCGAATCTGCATGACAGTGTCTTCCATTGCAGACACTGCAAGGCTCCAGGCGGACATCAACCAAATCTTTCAGTGGGCTGCGGAAAACAATATGAAGTTCAACGATGAGAAATTTCAATTACTCAGATATGGTAAACATGAGGAAATTAAATCTTCATCAGAGTACAAAACAAATTCTGGCCACAAAATAGAGCGAAACACCAACGTCAAAGACCTGGGAGTGATTATATCGGAGGATCTCACCTTCAAGGACCATAACATTGTATCAATCGCATCTGCTAGAAAAATGACAGGATGGATAATGAGAACCTTCAAAACTAGGGAGGCCAAGCCCATGATGACACTCTTCAGGTCACTTGTTCTATCTAGGCTGGAATATTGCTGCACTCTAACAGCACCTTTCAAGGCAGGTGAAATTGCCGACCTAGAAAATGTACAGAGAACTTTCACGGCGCGAATAACGGAGATAAAACACCTCAATTACTGGGAGCGCTTGAGGTTTCTAAACCTGTATTCCCTGGAACGCAGGAGGGAGAGATACATGATTATATACACCTGGAAAATCCTAGAGGGACTAGTACCGAACTTGCACACGAAAATCACTCACTACGAAAGCAAAAGACTTGGCAGACGATGCACCATCCCCCCAATGAAAAGCAGGGGTGTCACTAGCACGTTAAGAGACCATACAATAAGTGTCAGGGGCCCGAGACTGTTCAACTGCCTCCCAGCACACATAAGGGGGATTACCAACAGACCCCTGGCAGTCTTCAAGCTGGCACTGGACAAGCACCTAAAGTCAGTTCCTGATCAGCCGGGCTGTGGCTCGTACGTTGGTTTGCGTGCAGCCAGCAGCAACAGCCTGGTTGATCAGGGGCTGATCCACCAGGAGGCCTGGTCACAGACCGGGCCGCGGGGGCGCTGACCCCCGAAACTCTCTCCAAGTAAACTCCAGGTACCAAAATATGAGCAGTGCGCCGCAGTGGTTGAGGGACTGGTGGAGGCAGTGGTATTTAATAACATACATGTTATTAAACCATAACTTGTATGTATTTAGTACAATATTTTATGACATTCTCATGTAATTTATGATTGTTCATGGTTCAACAAGTTAAGGAAGCAGTATTGTATTATATTTCCCTACAATATATTGGGGCACCAAACATTCGCGATTTTTCAACATTCGCGAGGCTCTTGATCCCCTGACCCTCGTGAATGTTGAGGGAGACCTGTATCTCTTTTTATATAACGTATATTACTTTTTGGTCTAAAGGTAATTTAATGGTACCTTTTACTTATCAATTAGATATAAACACTTTAACAGACTTATAATCATATATTGTTACAATGGCCTCCATTCTGGCTGAATGGGTAGATATGATAAAGATACAGTCAATTTCCTGAGACAATCAAAGTTTTAAACAGTTATAATTTGACCAGTGTAACTGAGATCCGTGCAACACAGGAGAGCATCTATTAAGTGGAAGTGTCACAAGTAGCCGCACTTTCGGGAGACTAAGGAATAATGCTATTCTCCAGGTAGTCTCTTAAAGTAAATGAGCAGGAAAGGAAGACCTTCTTGAGACTGAGAGAGGTGTTGTACTGCCTGCTCTACTTCACTCACCTCTGACGTAAGCTTGCGTCAGGCGAGTAGTAACCAGAGCTGAGGTCATAAATGGTTATCACTGGTAAATGATGCATCAGCACAAAATACATATATATATACATAAAATGAAAAGTGAGAAAGATGAAAATGAATATGTAATATTATAAAGCTGATTATCGTCGTTTTAGCTAATAACAATGATAATCGCAATGTAATATTAGATGAACAAAATTGTAAGACATTTAGAGAAATTGTAAGTCAGCATAACATCAGCAGTCCTTTACACTTACTTTCTTAGGACCCATGCTTAGAAAAACAAAATTTGTCCAAATGACTATCAAAAATGTAAGCAAAGCATGAGAGAACTGCTCTCAATAATTATAATAATTATTATTATTATTATTAATGATAGAGCTTCAGCTCCCTTAATAATAATATTAACCCTTTGACTGTTTTGATCGTATATATATGTCTTACGAGCCACCATTTTTGACATATATACAGTGGACCCTCGCCTAACGATATTAATCCGTTCCTGAGAGCTCATCGTTAGCCGAGTTAATTTTCCCCATAAGAAATAATGGAAATCCAATTAATCCGTTCCAGACAGCCAAAAGTATTAAAAAAAAAAAATTTCATGAAATATACATTTCCCTATAAAGAAAACAATAAGACATGCACAATAACTACATAAATAAATGTTAAAATGACACTTACCTTTATTGAAGAGTACTGATGAGTGATGAGACACTGTTTTTCTTGAACACACTGGGATTTTAAGTGATACACCAGTAAAGACTTCACTTTGCAATAACCACCAGCATTACAACAAAACATGAGAGTTAGCCTGTCTTTCATAGGCTTGTGTCCTGGGAGTGCCTTTTCCTCCTGAGTAATGTAGGTCCTGTTTGGCATTTTCTTCCAGAACAGGCCTGTTTCGTCACAACTGAACACTTGTTGGGGGATGAATTTTTCAGCTTCGCCATGCCTTATTGCACTGTGTATGCCACTACAATTCTTAAATCTCTCAAACCAAACTTTGCTGGCCTTAAATTCACAAATATGAGCATTAGTTCCAGGCATTTTTTCCTGTTCACCTGGGTGTTGGTTGACTGTTGTGGGTTGCATCCTGGGGGGACAAGATTAAGGACTCCAATGGAAATAAGTTAGACAGTCCTCGATGATGCACTGACTTTCTTGGGTTATCCTGGGTGGTTAACCCTCTGGGGTTAATCGTTCCTCGGTAACTGTTTCACGTTAAGCCACACCAACAACACTCTCTCCACATCTTTGAGTAGTACAGCTGATGGTGGTGCAGCAACAGCTGACTGTGGTGAAGCAACAGCTGACTGTGGTGAAGCAACAGCTGACTGTGGTGAAGCAACAGCTGACTGTGGTGCAGCAGCAGCTGACCATGGTGCAGCAGCAGCTGATTGATCCAGCAACAGCTGACTGGTCCAGCAACAGCTGACTGTTGTGCAGCAGCACCTGACTGATCCAGCAACAGCTGACTGGTCCAGCAACAGCTGATTGGTCCAGCAACAGCTGAGTGATCCAGCAACAGCTGACTGGTCCAGCAACAGCTGAACATGGTGCAGCAGCAGCTGACTGATCCAGCAACAGCTGACTGGTCCAGCAACAGCTGACTGTGGTGCAGCAGCAGCTGACTGATCCAGCAACAGCTGACTGGTCCAGCAACAGCTGACCATGGTGCAGCAGCAGCTGACTGATCCAGCAACAGCTGACTGGTCCAGCAACAGCTGACTGTGGTGCAGCAACAGCTGACTGATCCAGCAACAGCTGACTGGTCCAGCAACAGCTGACCATGGTGCAGCAGCATGCTGACTGTGGTACGATAGTATTTATCACCCTTTTTACCACAGGGTTGGCACTAGAAGCTTTCTTTGGGCCCATGGTGGCTTATTTAGCAGTCACACGCACTATAAACAATGGAATAATACAAAATGTATCAAATGTATGCATGCAACCGGCCACCCTGGCTTGTTAACAATGACGGCAAGGCAGCTGAGGCGCTCAGGCTGGACGGACAGGTTCGGGACGAGTCATGTTGTTCAGAAACAGCTGATGGTGGTGCAACATCAGCTGACCGTGGTGCAGCACCAGCTGACTGATCCAGCAACAGCTGACTGGTCCAACAACAGCTGACCATGGTGCAGCAACAGCTGACTGATCCAGCAACAGCTGACTGGTCCAGCAACAGCTGACCATGGTGCAACCACAGCTGACTGATCCAGCAACAGCTGACTGGTCCAGTAACAGCTGACCATGGTGCAGCAGCAGCTGACTGATCCAGCAACAGCTGACTGGTCCAGCAACAGCTGACCGTGGTGCAGCAGCAGCTGACTGATCCAGCAACAGCTGACTGGTCCAACAACAGCTGACCGTGGTGCAGCAGCAGCTGACTGATCCAGCAACAGCTGACTGGTCCAGCAACAGCTGACCGTGGTGCAGCAGCAGCTGACTGATCCAGCAACAGCTGACTGGTCCAGCAACAGCTGACTGTGGTGCAGCAACAGCTGACTGATCCAGCAACAGCTGACTGGTCCAGCAACAGCTGACCGTGGTGCAGCAGCAGCTGACTGTGGTACGGTAGCATTTATCACCCTTTTTACCACAGGGTTGGCACTAGAAGCTTTCTTTGGGCCCATGGTGGCTTATTTAGCAGTCACACGCACTATAAACAATGGAATAATACAAAATGTATCGAATGTATGCATGCAACTGGCCACCCTGGCTTGTTAACAATGACGGCAAGGCAGCTGAGGCGCTCAGGCTGGACGGACAGGTTCGGGACGAGTCATGTTGTTCAGAAACAGCTGATGGTGGTGCAACAGCAGCTGACTGTGGTGCAGCAGCAGCTGACTGATCCAGCAACAGCTGACTGGTCCAACAACAGCTGACCGTGGTGCAGCAGTAGCTGACTGATCCAGCAACAGCTGACTGGTCCAGCAACAGCTGACCATGGTGCAGCAGCAGCTGACTGATCCAGCAACAGCTGACTGTGGTGCAGCAACAGCTGACTGTGGTGCAGCAACAGCTGACTGATCCAGCAACAGCTGACTGGTCCAGCAACAGCTGACCGTGGTGCAGCAGCAGCTGACCGTGGTGCAGCAGCAGCTGACAGTGTTACGATAGTATTTATCACCCTTTTTATCACAGGGTTGGCACTAGAAGCTTTCTTTGGGCCTCTGGTGGCTTATTTAGCAGTTACAAGCACTATAAACAATGGAATAATACAAAATGTATCGAATGTATGCATGCAACCGGCCACCCTGGCTTGTAAACAATGACGGCAAGGCAGCTGATGTGCTCAGGCCGGACGGACATGTTTAGGAGGAATAAGATAAGATAAGATAAGATTTCGTTCGGATTTTTAACCCCGGAGGGTTAGCCACCCAGGATAACCCACGAAAGTCAGTGCGTCATCAAGGACTGTCTAACTTATTTCCATTGGGGTCCTTAATCTTGTCCCCCAGGATGCGACCCACACCAGTCGACTAACACCCAGGTACCTATTTGCTGCTAGGTGAACAGGACAACAGGTGTAAGGAAACGTGTCGAAATGTTTCCACCCGCCGGGAATCGAACCCGGGCCCTCCGTGTGTGAAGCGGGTGCTTTAGCCACCAGGCCACCGGGCCACCAGGCCACGTTGGGCAAGTTTTTTATCGTTAAGCGGGCCAAAATTTTTACACTCAAATGCTTCGTTAGGCAGATTTAACGTTATGTGATGCGTTCGTTAGGCGAGGGTCCACTGTACTCATAAATTCTAGCGGTTTCAAATCAAGCAGGAGAAAGCTGGTAGGCCCACATGTGAGAGAATGGGTCTGTGTGGTCAGTGTGCACCATATAAAAAAAATCCTGCAGCACGTAGTGCATAATGAGAGAAAAAAAACTCCGACTGTTTTTTTTTTAATTAAAATGTCGACTTTGTGGTCTATTTTCATATAGTATTTATGGTTGTATTCTCATTTTCTTGGTCTCACTTGATAGAATGGAAAACATGTTATAGAAATAGAGGTAATTTTGATTGGTTTTATTAGGAAGAGAACCTTGAAATGGTGCTCAAAGTAGGGGAAATGTTTGATTTTTGCTGATGTTCAAGTGAACAAATGATGTCATTTTCCAATAAATGTCCAAGTAGCCATTCTAATATGCAGTCATGAATGGGTTGACATTATTTATACAATTATTACAACATTGCAGTAGTCTGCATAACAGTAAATCTTCTATTTTTTGTTTGAATAAAAATTCAAAATAGAAAGCAAGAGTAATATCAGGGGGGCCTGGAGACGTGACTGATGAACAAAGAAAATGTTATTTTAGAGCCAGGAATGTCCTCATTGTTCATTCTGGACCCTGTTTTGAAATTGTCATATTTTTTAATTTTCATGAAATTGGCCAAATTGCAAATTTCTGACCACATTATTGGGTAGTTGAAATTGGTAAATTGGCAGTTTCTTGTACTCAGTCGATAGAAAAAATGAAGTTCTAAAGAAATAGCTATGAGTTTGGTCGACTGGAACAATGGAATTAGCCGAAAATAGGGCTTAAAGTGGGCGAAATCGCCGATTCGTAAATATTGCCGAAGTCGCTAACTTCGTGAGAGCATAATTCCGTCAGTTTTCCATCAAATTTTGTTCTTTTGGTGTCATTACAGTTGGGAAAATATTCTCTATCATTTCATAAGAATTTTTTTTTTTTTTTTTTTTTTGGAAATTTTGCGACACCAGGAGACACCTCAGGATTTGGGGTTGCAACAGTCAAGGGGTTAATAATACATACATAATAATAATACAGAATGCTGCCGCTCGTTGGCACAGCCGATGCCAAAACATCCGGTAAGCAGTAGACATTTACATCACTGTGGGAGCAGTTCTCTCGTGCTTGCTTGCGTTGTTTTACAGTCATTTAGCCAAATTTCTTTTTTTCTAACCATGGGTCTTGAGAAAATAAGTGCAAAGGACAGCGCTGAGAAGAAAAAGACGATGATTTCCATGGAATTAGTGTGAAATCCTAGATAAACAGAAGCAAGGTGCATAAGTTGTGGACTTAGCTAGGCAATACCAGCGTAGTACATCTATGAATCATGCTAAAGCTTTATCAGTTAAGTTCAGTGATTAAACAAAACAAACTGTATCAATTAAGTTCAGCAATCAAACAAAGCAATATTGTTTTTGGAGGTTTACAGGGCCACTGACATCATACGCCGCACTGCCACTCTCCCATCCTCAACCTCCGCCAACATCTCTGATCTAAGTGTGTAAGTACATATACACTTTATATAAACAGTTTAATATTTCTTTACATTCTGTAGTGTATTACAATTTATTATGCTTTTATATACAATATTTCTTATTTATAAATACATTGTTTCACTGTTTCCTTAGAAAACTAGTGATCTACTGCGGTTAGCCTCACAAACACTCCATTTTCTCTTACAATAAGAGCATGGGAAAATACTATTGTCAAAGTGGGATAGGAAATGGCGGACGCTTCTGCCGCTGCCGCTGCCACCATCAGTCACCATATTATGACCTATTTTATTCATTCTAGGGTATATATCATATTTCTGTGTTAACCTTTGACTGTTTTGGTCGTACATATACGTCTTACGAGCCACCATGTTTGATGTACAGTGGGCCCTCAGCTAACGATATTAATCCATTCCTGAAAGCTCATCGTTAGCTGAAATTATCGTTAGCTGAATTAATTTTCCCCATAAGAAATAATGGAAATCAAATTAATCCGTGCAAGATTCCCCAAAGTATGAAAAAAAAAAATTTTTACCACATGAAATATTAATTTTAATACACACAAACTGACACTTACCTTTATTGAAGATCTGGTGATGATTGATGGGATGGGAGGAAGGGAGTGTGAAAGTTGTTAATGTTTAGAAGGGGAATCCCCTTCCATTAGGACTTGAGGTATCAAGTCCTTTTCCGGGGTTACTTCCCTTCTTCTTTTAATGCCACTAGGACCAGGTTGAGAGTCACTGGACCTCTGTTGCACAACAAATCTGTCTATAGAGGTCTGTACCTCCCATTCCTTTAACCCTTAAACGGTCCAAACGTATATATACGTCCACGTGCGTAGCGCCCCAAATTTTTTGAGGAAAAAATTTTTTTTTTTAATAGGAAAAAAGAGCATATGGTACCCAGGCATCCCCAATTATTTTAATATGGCGCACAGTGAGTGCGCACACCCATTCTCTCATGTCTAGGTGACTCAGGCTTATCGTGGCAATGTTGAATGAATGACAAAGAAAACGTATACAGTGGACCCCCGCATATCGATATTAATCCGTTCCTGAGAGCTCATTGTTATGCGAAATTATTGTTATGCGAATGAATTTTCCCCATAAGAAATAATGGAAATCAAATTAATCCGTGCAAGACACCCAAAAGTATGAAAAAAAAAAATTTACCACATGAAATATACATTTTCCTACACACAAAGAGAAGGATACATGCACAATAGTAGAGTAGTACATGCACAATATATATTGTGTATGTACTACTCTACTAAATGAAGAATAAATGACACTTACCTTTATTGAAGATGCAGCAATGACTGATGAGACACTGTGTCCTGGGAGTGCCTTTTCCTCCTGAGTACTGTAGGTCCTGTTTGGCATTTTCTTCCAGAACAGGCCTTATCACACTGTGTATGCCACTACGATTCTTAAATCTCTCAAACCAACCTTTGCTGGCTTTAAATTCACCAATATGAGCACTAGTTCCAGGCGTTTTTCCCATTTCACCTGGGTGTTAGTCGACTGGTGTGGGTTGCATCCTGGGAGACAAGATTAAGGACCCCAATGGAAATAAGTTAGACAGTCTTCGATGACACTGACTTTTTTGGGTTATCCTGGGTGGCTAACCCTCTGGGGTTAATTGTTTCTTGGCATTCTCAATAAGCCACACCAACAACGGTGCTACAGCAGCAGCAGCAGCAGCAGCTGACAGTGCTACAGCAACAGCAGACGATGCTACAACAGCAGCAGACGATGCTACACCAGCAGCAGATGGTACTACAGCAGCAGCAGCAGCAGACGGTACTACAGCAGCAGCTGACGGTGCTACAGCAGCAGCAGCAGCTGACAGTGCTACAGCAGCAGCAGCAGCAGCTGACAGTGCTACAGCAGCAGCAGCAGCTGACAGTGCAGCAGCATCAGCAGCAGCTGACAGTGCAGCAGCAGCAGCTGACAGTGCTACAGCAGCAGCAGACAATGCTACAGCAGCAGCAGATGATACTACAGCAGCAGCAGCAGCAGACGGTACTACAGCAGCAGCAGCAGCTGACGGTGGCACAGCAGCAGCAGCTGACGGTGGCACAGCAGCAGCAGCTGATGGTGCTACAGCAGCAGCAGCAGCAGCTGACAGTGCTACAGCAGCAGCAGCATCAGCAGATGACCATGGTCCCACAGTATTTCGATAATATTTCTCACCCTTTTTACCACAGGGTTGGCACTAGAAGCTTTCTTGGGGCCCATGGTCACTTATCTTGCAGATAAAATCACCAAAAACACTGTAATAATACGAAATGTTACGATTGTATGCTTGGATGTTACCGCGGAGGCTGGCTTGTAAACAATGCCACCGGCGGAACATGTGAGGCTGGCTCAGGCCGCACATTAGACGCGTCTCGGACGAATAGTGTTGAGCGGGTTTTTTAGCGGTATGCGAGGCAAAATCTTAGCGATAAAATGTATCGGTATGTGGATTTAACATTATGTGATGCCAACGGTATGCGGGGGTCCACTGTACTAAGACCATCCACACTCTCCCCTCCTCCCATCCCATCAATCACCACCAGATCTTCAATAAAGGTAAGTGTCATGTAACTGTGCATGTCTTCTTCAGTTTGTGTGTATTAAAATTAATATTTCATGTGGTAAAAAAAAAATTTTTTCATACTTTTGGGTGTCTTGCACGGATTAATTTGATTTCCATTATTTCTTATGGGGAAAATTAATTCGCCTAACGCTGAGCTCTCAGGAATGGATTAATAGCGTTAGGCGAGGGTCCATTGTATTCAAGTACCAAGGAACAACACTTGCAATAGACCAGCACCCACGAAATTATCAACACATGCCCTCTCGTCTGAGGCCTGGTGATCACTACCCCATACCACTCCCTGCTACTGATTTCAAGAAAAATGCTCAGAAGAGGTGTTACGTCTGTGCACATACCACAAAACGCCCACAAAAATGCAGAAACACTCGTTTTATGTGTGAGGAGTGTGAAACACCATTGTGCATACACCCATGTTTCAAAGAATTCCACAACCTGCAGCAGTTCTAGAAAAGTGTCCAGTGACTGTACATATACAGTGGTCCCTCGTTTTTCATAGTTAATCCATTCCTGGAGTTGCTACTATTATCGAAATCTATGATTTGCGAATCAATTTTCCCCAGAAGAAATAATGTAAATACAATTAATCCGTTCCTGACACCCAGAAGTATTAAAACAAAAAAATTTTTTACATGAAATATAGATGTAGTACATAAACAATACAATGGGAAATGATGAATGAAACATTAACAGCATAACACTTACCTTTATTGGAGATTCTTCTTAGTGTATGGGAGACTGGAGGAGGAGAAAGATTGGATTGTTTACAGTTTGGAAGGGGAATCCCCTTCCAGCAACACCTCAGGTACCAATTGCTTTTCTGGGGTTGCTTCTCTTCTCTGTTTCTTAATGCCACTAGGACCACCTTGAGAGTCACTGGAGTCCTGTCTCGCAAAATAACTGTGGAGAGAGCTTTGTTTCTGGCGTCTCTTTAACACTTCCCTCAAATGGCCCAAGACTTTGTCACTGTACATGTTGCCAACATGGCTTGTAACAACATTGTCAGGGTGATGTTTCTCCATAAAGCTTTCCATCTTACCCCACATAGCAAAAATCTCTTTAATTTCTGAAGAAGGCACCTTCTTCCATCTCTCTTCCTCCTCTGCAGCAAGATTCTGAGCTGCGATCTGTTGCTGTTCCTGCTGAAGCTCTTGCAGCTCCTCAGTGGTGAACTCTTCATTTTGGTCTTCCACCAACTCTTCCACATCCTCCAAACTCACATCCAACTCCATGGAATTCCCCAGTGCCACAATTGATTTAACAACAGGCATAGGCTCATCAGGGTCAGTCCCAAACTCTTCAAAATCCCTCTTGTCGACACAATCTGGCCACAATTTTCTCCAAGCAGAGTTCAAAGTCCTGGTAGTCACTCCCTCCCAAGCCATACCTATAAGGGTTATGCAATGGAGGATGCTGAAGTGTTCTCTCCAAAATTCCCTTCTTTACCACAGGCTTGGCACTGGGAGCTTTATTTGGAGCCATGGTAGCTTATTTAGTACTTGCAAACACTAAAAAAGTGGAATATTATGAAATATTTCGTAGGAGCATGTGAGGGGACCTTCGCTCAATGGTAAACAATGCCAGACTGGCTGGGTAGGGAGGCCGCGCCGACTCACACCGTGCGTACACGTCCCGGAAGAACTACTATTCACGAGTCAACCTATGATCAGCGAGTCCATGTTTATACGAAAATATCCCTATGATTTCCGAAATCTATGATTCCCGAGAACTACGAAAAACGAGGGACCACTGTATATATATATATATTATGGAACAATCGTAATAAACAATTTTTTATATTGTTTGTGTACACAAGTTTTGTAAACAATATGACAGTAGTGTTTTTGCTATACAGTGAACCCCCGAGTTTCGTGATTAATCTGTTCCAGAGAGTCTGCCGACTGGCGAAATTCACAATTGGCAAATCTATTTTCCCCATAAGAAATAATGGAAACCCAATTAATCCGTTTCAGACAGCCAAAAGTATTAACAAAAAATAATTTTTTAAAGATTAAATATAGATTTACATACAGAAAACAATGACAAATAAATATAAAGCACTAATAAAATGGATAAATGAACAATTAACATCATGCTTAACCTTTATTGATTCTTGTTGGTGTACGAGGTAGGTAGGAGGAAAGAGGAAGGCGAGTTTATCATGCTTCAATATGACGCTAATATCATCTCTACGGCTTATTTATCTATCACAATTCATCTAATATGACATTATAAACAATATTAATAACATAGAAACATGATATATATTCTAGAATGTGCGCAACAGTTAGGTATCTTTATTTCGAAACGTTTCGCCCACACAGTAGGCTTCTTCAGTCGAGTACAGAAAAGTTGATAGAAGCAGAAGAGACTTGAAGACGATGTAATCAGTCCATCACCCTTGAAGTTTTGAGGTGGTCAGTCCCTCAGTCTGGAGAAGAGTATTGTTCCATAATCTGGAACAGTATGGAGTTGAAGTGATAGGATGGAGCCTTAAATAGCGCCAGGAGGTGAGATGTAGGTCACTAGTAGAGGTAAGAATGTAGACGTTGAGAGGTCAGGTCCCTCTCAAATCCAGCCATTCTCACTAGTAGAGGTTGTTGAAGTTGATTCCAAGTCTCTTCTGCTTCTATCAACTTTTCTGTACTCGAATGAAGAAGCCTACTGTGTAGGCGAAACGTTTCGAAATAAATATACTCTAGAATGAATAAAATATGTCAATGTATGAGAGGAGTAAATGGTGTAAGTGTTGTTGTTGGGTTTAAGGGCCGCCACTGAGAGAAGCCGTGTTGGTGGCGGTGGAGGCTTTGGCCACCACCACCATCACACTTAAACAATGTATGTAATTTATAAATAAGAAATATTTACATTTTAATTTATAAATAAGAAATATTTACATTTTAATTTACAAATAAGAAATATTTACCTTTTAATTTATAAATAAGTAAGTTTATTCAGGTATACACAAATACAGTTACATACATAGATTATCATACATAGCAGCATATGTGTACAGTACCCAGGATAACCCAAAAAATTCAAGAGTGACATATTTCCATTGGTGTCCTTTTATATTTACACTTATAATTACTTTTATACTTACACGTTTATATTTACAGTTACCTTGGAGGAGATGTTAGTTTAATTAGTTATTTTGATAAAGGAGATGTTGGCAGAGGTTTAGGGTGGTGGAAGATAGCAGGGCGGTGTATGTTCAGCGGTCCTATGCACATCCAACAACATTGGAGAGTTACTCTCATGTTGTTTTTCTATCACTTACTCGCTTAACTTACTTGCTACACCGTTAATTCTACACTTTATCGCTGGGTGGCACTATAGCCTTTATCGATACCTGCTGCTTTATTATTATTATTATTTTTTTTTATTATCACACTGGCCGATTCCCACCAAGGCAGGGTGGCCCGAAAAAGAAAAACTTTCACCATCATTCACTCCATCACTGTCTTGCCAGAAGGGTGCTTTACACTACAGTTTTTAAACTGCAACATTAACACCCCTCCTTCAGAGTGCAGGCACTGTACTTCCCATCTCCAGGACTCAAGTCCGGCCTGCCGGTTTCCCTGAACCCCTTCATAAAAGTTACTTTGCTCACACTCCAACAGCACGTCAAGTATTAAAAACCATTTGTCTCCATTCACTCCTATCAAACACGCTCATGCATGCCTGCTGGAAGTCCAAGCCCCTCGCACACAAAACCTCCTTTACCCCCTCTCTCCAACCTTTCCTAGGCCGACCCCTACCCCGCCTTCCTTCCACTACAGACTGATACACTCTTGAAGTCATTCTGTTTCGCTCCATTCTCTCTACATGTCCGAACCACCTCAACAACCCTTCCTCAGCCCTCTGGACAACAGTTTTGGTAATCCCACACCTCCTCCTAACTTCCAAACTACGAATTCTCTGCATTATATTCACACCACACATTGCCCTCAGACATGACATCTCCACTGCCTCCAGCCTTCTCCTCGCTGCAACATTCATCACCCATGCTTCACACCCATATAAGAGTGTTGGTAAAACTATACTCTCATACATTCCCCTCTTTGCCTCCAAGGACAAAGTTTTTTGTCTCCACAGACTCCTAAGTGCACCACTCACTCTTTTCCCCTCATCAATTCTATGATTCACCTCATCTTTCATAGACCCATCCGCTGACACGTCCACTCCCAAATATCTGAATACATTCACCTCCTCCATACTCTCTCCCTCCAATCTGATATTCAATCTTTTATCACCTAATCTTTTTGTTATCCTCATAACCTTACTCTTTCCTGTATTCACCTTTAATTTTCTTCTTTTGCACACCCTACCAAATTCATCCACCAATCTCTGCAACTTCTCTTCAGAATCTCCCAAGAGCACAGTGTCATCAGCAAAGAGCAGCTGTGACAACTCCCACTTTGTGTGCGATTCTTTATCTTTTAACTCCACGCCTCTTGCCAAGACCCTCGCATTTACTTCTCTTACAACCCCATCTATAAATATATTAAACAACCACGGTGACATCACACATCCTTGTCTAAGGCCTACTTTTACTGGGAAATAATTTCCCTCTTTCCTACATACTCTAACTTGAGCCTCACTATCCTCGTAAAAACTCTTCACTGCTTTCAGTAACCGACCTCCTACACCATACACTTGCAACATCTGCCACATTGCCCCCCTATCCACCCTGTCATACGCCTTTTCCAAATCCATAAATGCCACAAAGACCTCTTTAGCCTTATCTAAATACTGTTCACTTATATGTTTCACTGTAAACACCTGGTCCACACACCCCCTACCTTTCCTAAAGCCTCCTTGTTCATCTGCTATCCTATTCTCCGTCTTACTCTTAATTCTTTCAATAATAACTCTACCATACACTTTACCAGGTATACTCAGCAGACTTATCCCCCTATAATTTTTGCACTCTCTTTTATCCCCTTTGCCTTTATACAAAGGAACTATGCATGCTCTCTGCCAATCCCTAGGTACCTTACCCTCTTCCATACATTTATTAAATAATTGCACCAACCACTCCAAAACTATATCCCCACCTGCTTTTAACATTTCTATCTTTATCCCATCAATCCCAGCTGCCTTACCCCCTTTCATTTTACCTACTGCCTCACGAACTTCCCCCACACTCACAACTGGCTCTTCCTCACTCCTACAAGATGTTATTCCTCCTTGTCCTATACACGAAATCTCAGCTTCCCTATCTTCATCAACATTTAACAATTCCTCAAAATATTCCCTCCATCTTCCCAATACCTCATAAGTTTGGCCGACCCTAACTCTCCATTTAATAACTCTCCTCTCCTATTTTTAACTGACAAATCCATTTGTTCTCTAGGCTTTCTTAACTTGTTAATCTCACTCCAAAACTTTTTCTTATTTTCAACAAAATTTGTTGATAACATCTCACCCACTCTCTCATTTGCTCTCTTTTTACATTGCTTCACTACTCTCTTAACCTCTCTCTTTTTCTCCATATACTCTTCCCTCCTTGCATCACTTCTACTTTGTAAAAACTTCTCATATGCTAACTTTTTCTCCCTTACTACTCTCTTTACATCATCATTCCACCAATCGCTCCTCTTCCCTCCCGCACCCACTTTCCTGTAACCACAAACTTCTGCTGAACACTCTAAACACTATATTTTTAAACCTACCCCATACCTCTTCGACCCCATTGCCTATGCTCTCATTAGCCCATCTATCCTCCAATAGCTGTTTATATCTTACCCTAACTGCCTCCTCTTTTAGTTTATAAACCTTCACCTCTCTCTTCCCTGATGCTTCTATTCTCCTTGTATCCCATCTACCTTTTACTCTCAGTGTAGCTACAACTAGAAAGTGATCTGATATATCTGTGGCCCCTCTATAAACATGTACATCCTGAAGTCTACTCAACAGTCTTTTATCTACCAATACATAATCCAACAAACTACTGTCATTTCGCCCTACATCATATCTTGTATACTTATTTATCCTCTTTTTCTTAAAATATGTATTACCTATAACTAAACCCCTTTCTATACAAAGTTCAATCAAAGGGCTCGCATTATCATTTACACCTGGCACCCCAAACTTACCTACCACACCCTCTCTAAAAGTTTCTCCTACTTTAGCATTCAGGTCCCCAACCACAATTACTCTCTCACTTGGTTCAAAGGCTCCTATACATTCACTTAACATCTCCCAAAATCTCTCTCTCTCCTCTACATTCCTCTCTTCTCCAGGTGCATACACGCTTATTATGACCCACTTTTCGCATCCAACCTTTATTTTAATCCACATAATTCTTGAATTTACACATTCATATTCTCTTTTCTCCTTCCATAACTGATCATTTAACATTACTGCTACCCCTTCCTTTGCTCTAACTCTCTCAGATACTCCAGATTTAATCCCATTTATTTCCCCCCACTGAAACTCCCCTACCCCCTTCAGCTTTGTTTTGCTTAGGGCCAGGACATCCAACTTCTTTTCATTCATAACATCAGCAATCATCTGTTTCTTGTCATCCGCACTACATCCACGCACATTTAAGCATCCCAGTTTTATAAAGTTTTTCTTCTTCTCTTTTTTAGTAAATGTCTACAGGAGAAGGGGTTACTAGCCCATTGCTCCCGGCATTTTAGTCGCCTCATACGACACGCATGGCTTACGGAGGAAAGATTCTTTTCCACTTCCCCATGGACAATAGAAGAAATAAAGAAGAACAAGAGCTATTTAGAAAAAGGAGAAAAACCTAGATGTATGTATATATATATGCATGTGCGTGTCTGTGAAGTGTGACTGCTTTAGTATCATACATATTGTAGAATCACTGAATCACTGCAGAAGGCACATTCTCCTCTCTCTCTTCCTCCTCTACTTTAGTACTTTGCTATGAGTTTTTTCTTGAATTCTATCATGTTTCTCACCTTCTTTACCAAAGGGCTGGCACTAGGAGCTTTCTTTGGGCCCATGGTGGCTTATTTAGCAGTTGCAAGCACAAAAAACAATGAATTATCATGAAATGTGTTGTATGAACCCGTGGGGTGATGGTCACATTCTGGTAAACAATGGCACACTGAGTGTGAACAGTGCGGGAGACTGGCTTTGTGTGCACGCTGACAGGCAGACGTGTACCAGAAGGTCGCTGAATCACGAGTCCAACCATGAACCACGAAGCTAAATTTTACCGAAAAAACTTGCCAAAAGTTGGATTTCACAAAAGTCGTGGCCGCCAAACAGCGGGGGTCCATTGTAATTGTGTTACATTCAACAAATGTATATATGAACATTGCACCATACTTTGGTCTCACAGGTCACGTAAGTTATGTGAAAAAATAAAACAAGTGAAAAAACAAGAAACCTTTGAATACAAGTAAACCAAAGTTTACCGGGTGAGTGGCAGTCGCCACTGTTGCCATACGCAGCTCATTTTCTGCCAACTTCACGCCTCTATATCTCAGTAAGTACTGATGGCAAAAAAAAATTCTTTTTTTGGACTTAAACAATCAGAAAAATAATCTTAACATTTTCATAAGAAAAAATAATTTTTTTTTTTCAAATATTTTTTGACACCAGGAGACACTTCAGGATTAGGGGTTTCGACAGTCAAGGGGTTAATTATATTGTTTATTATGTCATATTAGATGAATTGTGATAGATAAATAAGCCGTACAGTTGATATTAGCGTCATATTCAAGTACTTTGTCTTGCCTCCAGAGAGCAAAAACAGATTAATGGCATTTCAATTGCGTTATTTAAATGAAGAAAATTTATTTGATATACAAGCAAATTGATTTACGAGCTAGGTCACAGAACAGAACAGATATTGACGAATGTATTAATAATTTTCTAAAAAAGACTCAATACCTCTATAACAAGCACTGCCCTAAAAAAACTAAGCAGATGACAGCTAAGAGACTGAACAGTCCCTGGCTAACACCCAGCATTCTCAAATCCATAAATACAAAACACCAATATGAAAAACAGTACAGAATGGGTCACATAACCAGAGACCAAACAAAACGTTACTCGTCAATCCTAACCAGCCTGATAAGAAGGGCAAAAAAATTGTATTATGAGAACAGATTATCCAACTTACGAGGTGATATAAAAAAGACCTGGAAAACCCTATCAGAAATTCTGGGAACAAAAAAGATATCACGAAATAGCGAAATAAAATTAGCAAAATCAGATGAACCCCAACTCCCACCAACAGAAACAGCAAACAGACTCAATGATTTCTTCTCCACTATAGGACAAAACCTTGCCAATAAAATCCCAAGCTCAGATACCCCACCAAATGACTACCTCACCGGCAACTACCCGAACACACTGTTCCTAGCTCCGACTAACCCATACGAAGTCTCCCTTATTATCAACGCACTAAAAAACAAGGCAGGAGATTTAAATACCTTACCACCCTTTATATACAAAAAAGTGTCACAAGTGCTATCACCAATCATTGCAACACTCTTTAACAAATCCATTGAATCCTCCACCTTCCCTACAGTACTCAAAATAGCAAGGGTCACCCCGATCCACAAAGGAGGAGACCAAACAGAGTTGAATAACTATAGGCCAATATCCAACTTACACCCTCTCTCAAAAATCTTCGAAAAATTAATTCATAAACGAATCTACTCCTACCTTATCTCCCAAAACATACTCAACCCCTGCCAATTTGGATTCAGGCCTAATAAAAATACTAATGATGCTATTATACACATGCTAGAACATATATACACTGCAATAGAGAAAAAAGAAGTCCCACTGGGGATCTTCATTGACTTACGTAAAGCTTTTGATACAGTTGACCATGACTTGCTCCACGTAAAATTATCACACTATGGTATAAGAGGGCACTCCCTCAACTACCTCAAGTCATACCTCAGCAACAGAAGCCAATATGTGTACGCAAATGGGGCAAACTCTTCTGCACAACCAATTACAGTTGGTGTCCCACAGGGAAGTGTCCTTGGCCCTCTTCTCTTTCTCCTATACATAAATGACCTACCAAATGCTTCTCAATTACTCAAACCCACACTATTTGCTGATGACACAACATACGTCTTCTCCCACCCGAGCCCAGTCACGCTAGCCAATACTGTAAATACCGAATTACAGAAAATATCTACCTGGATGAGTACTAACAAACTTACACTAAACATTGACAAAACCTACTTCATTCAGTTTGGTAACAGAGCTACAGATGTCCCTCTTAACATAATGATAAACGGATCACCTATCACAAAGCTAACAGAGGGAAAATTCTTAGGAATCCACCTTGATACTAGACTCAAATTTCATACACATATACAACAAATTTCTAAGAAAATTTCCAAGACTGTAGGCATACTATCGAAGATACGGTACTATGCTCCACAGTCAGCCCTCCTGGCCCTATATCACTCTCTTATTTACCCCTATCTCACCTATGGAATTTGTGCATGGGGCTCAACAACAAGTAACCATCTCAGACCACTAATTACCCAACAAAAGGCTGCAGTTAGAATGATAACAAATTCTCACTACAGGCAGCACACTCCACCAATATTCAATACACTCAACCTACTCACCATACAAAACATCCATACTTATTACTGCACCTATTACATACATAGAACACTCAACTCTGATATTAACCCTCCCCTCAAACATCTCCTTGCCAACCTCAACAGAACACATGACCATAACACAAGGCACAGATCACTCTTTGATATTCCTCGTGTCCATCTCACGCTATGCAAAAACTCAATGCACATAAAAGGCCCTAAAATCTGGAATTCATTACCTGTTAATATAAAAGAAACACTACCTGTTTATAAATTCAAGTCTCTTCTCAAAGATCACTTACTCACCCAAAACCAAATAAATACTGAATAACTGAACCTTATAAATTGTATATCTTAAATGTTTCTCACAATTATATCACATAAATGTTAAACCTAAAACCCAATCTAACTTTATTATTTTTTAAATTCACTACCTAACAGAATACTCCATTCTACTGAATTTACAACAATGCATGCAACCATATGACCTGTCTTTGTAATACTCACTTGTGCTTTATAGTAATCAGTTTACATTAATGTTTTTCACTGATTTCATCATTGCTTAGTTAATCTTAAGTTAATTTTAAGCCAGCCCGTAATGCTATGCATAGTATAAGTGGCTTTGGCATGCTGCTCTTATCTGTATTTTTTTTTGTACCTCTGTAAGTGTGCTCAAATTATAAATAAATAAATAAATAAATAAAATAAATAAATAAATAAATAAATAAGTAACCCTGCATTGTAATCCTTATAGAGAATACACTTTGATTTGATTTGAAGTCAAGGTTCCCCTGTATATAGCATATACAGTGGAACCTTGACTTACGAGTTTAATACGTTCGTTACCCAGTTTGTAAGTCAATTTGCTCGTACAGTGGACCCCCCGTTAGCAACTGCGAAATAAGTAACCATGGCTCCAAAGAAAGTTCCTAGTAAAGTTCCTGTGGCAAGAAAGTGAGAAACACCATGGAATTTAACCCATAAACAGTCCAGACGTATATATACGTTCTTACCGCTAGTGCCCCAAACGTACATAAATGTTATATTTTTCCTGCCTTCAAATATAGCATGATTGGCCTGAGATACCTTGTCAGCATAGAATGGGTCATAACACTCAGCGTGCACTGTATTAAAAAATCTGGGACCACTTAGTACCTTGTGAGAGCACCAGTTCAAATGAGCGCCAGCTAGAGCAAACAGCGCGGCAAACACCTGGGATTCACTGATTTCATGTAGTATTAACTCTCCCATTTTAAGAGGAAAGTGATGTTGACCCGGAGTTTAGTGGCTTTGAGGTAAATGTGGCCAAAAGTGGTCGAGGAAATATAAAAAAAAAAACTCGATAGCATCCCATGTGCAATATTTGTGCAACACCCTTTCAGAATGTCTTATAACCTATGCCCTAAGTAAAGAGAAACAATTCTGGGATGTAATACTTGTTCAGCAGGCTGGGTGGCTGGCTGATTGGCTGGTCGGCTGCTAGCGGCAGCAGCGACGCTGCCACCGCCGCCGCCTCCTCCTCCATTTGAGTGCAATTTCAGTACCTAATACTAGTGTGAGAACAAAGATTGGTTATGAAATGACAAGAACTATGATAAATTTTAATTATCAGAACAAAAAATACGTAATATTAAAAATAGAAAGAAAGGTAAATCGGCAACACTTCTGCAAGCGGCAGGACTCGATGTTGCTGTCACGTGAGCATCCAGTTCCAACTTCTTGTCCTCATATCTCTGTAAGTACTGACCCTAATTTTTTTTTTATCCTACAACACTTAGAAAAATGTGCTCTTTATTTTCATTAAAAAAAAACAATTTTTGGGGGTAGTGAACGTATACATATATACGTTTGGACCATTTACGGGTTAAGCGAGAAGTTATTGAAAAATATGAGAGTGGTGTGAGGGTACTGGAACTTGCCAGGATGTATGGGAAAAATAAATCTACCATCACTACCATCCTGGCAAAGAAAGAACAAATCGAGGAAGCTGATGTTGCGAAAGGAGTAAATGTGATTACGAAACAAAGGTCACCAATAATGGAAAATTTGGAAAAGTTATTGTTATTGTGGAATAAGGAAAAACATTTAGTGGGAAACAGTATTGTGGAGTTGATTATTTGTGAGAAGGCAAGGCAGTTGTATGAAGTGGTGCTGTTAGTGAATTTAGGGCCAACAAAGGCTGGCTTTTAGAGATTTAAGAAGCATAGTAGCATACACAGTGTGGTAAGGCATGGTGAGGCTGCCTTAGTATTCAATAAAGGTATGTAATACTGATTTAATTCTTAAAAAAATATTTTTTGTGAATATTTTTGTCTGGAACAGATTAATTATATTACATTAATTCTTATGGGAATAATTATTTCGGTTATCGGCTATTTCGGTTTTAGGCCGAGCTTCTGAAGCGGATTACAGTCATCTGGACCCCCGGATTAAGTCGTCATTGGAATGAGTAACAGTCGGAATAAGTAACTTTTTTCGTCAAAATATTGGTTCAGTGAACATCACTGAACTCAGTATAAATCATTCGTCTGGAACGTGTCCATGCAGCCTGAGTGGCCCCGACAATCCATGTACAGCCAGTGTGCCACTGTTTACCAGCCAGTGAGGATGATCCCACGTGTTCATATGATACATTTTGTATTATTCCATTCTTTTTAGTGCTTGTAACTACTAAATAAGCCACCATGGGCCCAAAGAAAGCTTCTAGTGCCAGCCAGCCCTTTGGTAAAGGGCTGAGAGAGAGGGAAGAATGTGCCTTTTTCAGTGATTCTGCAATATGTACAATACTAAAGCAGAAGGAGTTAATAAAGGCTATAGTGCCAGCCAGCGATAAAGTGTAGCATTAACAGTGTAACAAGTAAGTTAAGCGATTAATCGATAGAAAAAGGACAGCATGAAACTGACTCCATTGTTGTTGGAGGAATATAGGGCTACTGACTAACACTGCCGTCTCTGCTGCCACCTTCACCACCACTATGTAAGGCTTATCTTTCAGTGGCCCTTATACACCAAACAACACACCACCACTCGTGACATTCTTAATGCCATATTTTATTCATTCTAGAGTATATATCATGTTTCTATGTTATTTATATTGTTTATTATGTCATATTAGATGAACTGTGCTAGATAAATAAGCCATAGATCTGATATTAGTGTCAAATTGAAGGACTATCTTGTCCTGTCTCCCAACACAATTCCTAACATACGCCAGAAACAGACTTCTCTGGAACACTTTTTTGAGCGACAGGGGTCCAGTGACTCAAGTTGGTCCTAGTGGCATTAAAAAACAAAGAAGGGAAGTAACCCAGGATAAGGAATTGGTACCTGAAGTCTTTATGGAAGGGGATTCCTATTCCAAACAATTGTAAACACCTCCATCCTCTTCCCTCCTCTTGTCTTCCATACATCACCATGCCTTCAATAAAGGTAAGTGTGATGTTATTAATGTTTTATTCTTCATGTATCATTGTTTTCTGTGTAGGTAAATGTATTTGTAGATGAATGGTTCAGAGAACAGACATGTTGATAAATTAGACACATGTTGCACATTAGACACAGAGTTGCACATGTGTCTAATTTATCAGGTAAATGTATATTTCATGTAGAAAACTTTTTTTTTTTTTTTAATACTTTTGGGTGTCTGAAATGGATTAATTGGATTTCCATTATTTCTCATGGAGAAAATTAATTCAGAATAAGTCAGATTCAGGATAAATCACTCTCTCTCTGGAGCTGATTAATTACGTAATCCAGGGATCCACCGTATGGCCAATAACCGTGGGTCCACTGTATATCAAATAAATTTTCCTCATTTAAATTAACCGAACTGCCATTGATCCGTTCCTGCTCTCTGGAGGCAAGACAAAACACTTGAATATGACGCTAATATCAACTGTATGGCTTATTTATCTATCACAATTCACCTAATATGACATAATAAACAATATAATTAACACAGAAACATGATATATACTCTAGAATAAATAAAATAGGCTATAATATGGCGAGTGATGGTGGCAGAGGCAACGGCTGAAGCGTCCGCCATTTCCTGTCCCACTTTGACTACAGTATCTTCCATGCTCTTATTGTAAGAGAAAATGGAGTGTTTGTGAGGCTAATTGCAGTAGATCACTAGTTTTCTTAGGAAACACTGAAACAATGTGTTTATAAATAAGAAATATTGTATATAAAACATAATAAATCATAATACAGTGGTCCCTCAATTATCGTCCTTAATCCGTTCCTGGAAGTGGGACTATTATCGAAATAGACGATTTTTTAATCCATTTTCCCCATAAGAAATAATGTATATACAATTAATCCGTTCCTGACACCCAGAAATATTAAAACAAAAAAATTTTTTACATGAAATATAGATGTAGTACATAAACAATACAATGGGACATGATGAATGAAACATTAACAGCATAACACTTACCTTTATTGGCGATTCTTCTTAGTGTATGGAAGACTGGAGGAGGAAATCCCCACTAGCATTAGCACAGAACATGAGCATCAGCCTGTCTTTCATAGGCTTGTGTCCTGGCAGTGCCTTTTCTTCCTGAGTAATGTAGGTCCTCTTTGACATTTTCTTCCAAAAGAGGCCAGTTTCGTCACAATTGAACACTTGTTCAGGTTTCAGTCTTTCAGCCTCTATGTACTCCTTGAATTCCTGCACATATTTTTCAGCCACATTTTGGTCCAAACTGGCAACCTCACCATGCCTTATCACAATGTGTATGCCAGGACGCTTCTTAACCCTTTGGGGGTTTCAGATGTACTAGTACATCTTACGACCCAGGGTTTTTGATGTACTAGTACGCCTAAATTCTAGCGCCCTCAAATCTAGTGAGAGAAAGCTGGTAGGCCTACATATGTAAGAATGGGTCTATGTGGTCAGTATGCGCAGTATAAAAAAATCCTGCAGCACACAGTGCGTAATGAGAAAAAAAAAAACTTTGACCGTGTTTTTGGATTAAAACAGCGACTTTGCACTGTATTGTCATATGGTATTTATTGTTGTATTTTAGTTTTCTTGGTCTCATTTTATAGAATGTAAGACATATTACAGAAATTGAGATGATTTTGACTGGTTTTACAATGAAAAGTACCTTGAAATTGAGCTCAAAGTAGCAGAAATGTTCGATTTTTACCAAAGTTCAAAAGTAAACAAATTACGCCAAGCATCCAATACACATCAACTGGTGAGTCTAATATTCTTTCACAAGTGTGCTGATATTATTTATACCATTTCTACACTAATGCAGTAGTCTGCATAACAGTAAGTCTTATTTTTGTTGTAAGAATAAAAATTCAAAGTGGAAAGCCAAAGAAATATAAGAGGGGCCTGGGGATGTGACTAACAAACAGAGAACTTGTTATTTTAGTGCCAGGAATATGTCTTTCTTGTTTATTCTGGACCCTATTTGGAAATTGGCATATTTTGAAATTTGTGTGAAATTGGCAAAATTGCTAAATTCTGACCACTTTATTGGATAGTTTAAATCGGTAAATGGGTGGTTTCTTGTACTCATTCGATAGAAAAAATGGAGTTTTAGCGAAATAGTTATGATTTTTGTCGACAAGTACACTGGAATTGGCCGAAAATATGACTCAAAGTGGGTAAAATCGCCGATGCGTAAACATTGACGAGACCGCTAACTTCGTGAGAGCATAATTCCACAAGTTTTCCATCAAATTTCATACTTTTGGTGTCATTATGATTGGGAAAATATTCTCCATCTTTTCATAAGAAATTTTTTTTTTTTTAAATTTGGCTGACCCTGAGAACAAGTCTCTGAGAGGACCTGTTGACCCCCAAAGGGTTAAATCTCTCAAACCAGCCTTTGCTGGCCTTAAATTCACTCACATCACCACTAGTTGCAGGCAATTTCTTTACCAAATCGTCATGCAACTGCCTAGCTTTTTCACAAATAAGCGACGTCATAAGACTATCTCCTGCTAATTGTTTCTCGTTTATCCACACCAATAATAACTTCTCAACATCTTCGAGTACTGGTGATCTCATTTTTGTCAGCATATTTACCCCCTTTGCAACAACAGCTTCCTTGATTTCCTTTTTCTTGGCTATGATGGAGGATATGGTTGTACAGGATTTGTTATACATCCTAGCCAGTTCGCCCACACATACGCCACTTTCATATTGTTCTATGATGTTTTTCTTAAATTCAATCGTATTTCTCACCTTCTTTACCAAAGGCTTGGCACTAGGAGCTTTCTTTGGAGCCATGGTAGCTCATTTAGCACTTGCAAGCACTAAAATGAATGGAATATTATGAAATATTTCGTATGAACACGTGAAGGGATCATCGCTCACTGGTAAACAATGGCACACTGGCTGGGAAGGGAGGCAGAGGTGGCTCAGAGCCGTGAGTATGCATCCAAGACGAAGGACGATTAGCAAGTTAACAGACCATTTGCGAGCCAATGTTTAGACGAAATAACGTGACAATTTCCAAAATGGATGACTTTCAGGCCGAACAATTATTGAGGGACCACTGTACACTACAGAATGTAAAGAAATATTAAACTGTTTATATAAAGTGTATATGTACTTACTTGGAGCAGAGATGGTGGTGGAGGTTAAGGGTGGGAGATTGGCAGTGCGGCGTATGATGTCAGTGGCCCTGTAAACCTCCAACAACAGCATCGCTTTGTTTGATCGCTGAACTCAACTGATACAATTTCTTTTGTTTAATCACTGAACTTAACTGATACAATTTGTTTTGTTTAACCCCTTGACTGTCGCAACCCCAAATCCTGAGGTGTCTCCTGGTGTCGCAAAATTAAAAAAAAAAAAAAAAAAAAAAAAAATTCTTATGAAATGATAATCTTTCCCGATTGTAATGACACCAAAAGAACGATATTTGATGGAAAACTGATGGAATTACGCTCTCGTGAAGTTAGCGACCTCAGTAATATTTACATATCGACGATTTCACCCACTATGAGCCCTATTTTCGGCTAATTCCACTATTCCAGTCGACCAAACTCATAGCTATTTCTTTAGAACTCCATTTTTCTATCGATTGAGTACAAGAAACTGCCCATTTACCGATTTCAACTACCCAATAACATGGTCAGAAATTTGCAATTTAGCCAATTTAACGAAAATTAAAAAATATGACAATTTCAAAATAGGGTCCAGAATGAACAATGCAGACATTCCTGGCTCTAAAATAACATTTTCTTTGTTCATCAGTCACATCCCCAGGCCCCTCTGATATTACTCTTGCTTTCTATTTTGATTTTTTATTCAAACAAAATATAGAAGATTTACTGTTATGCAGACTACTGCAATATTGTAATAATTGTATAAATAATGTCAACCCATTCATGACTGCATATTAGAATGGCTACTTGGACATTTATTGGAAAATGACATCATTTGTTTACTTTTGAACATTGGCAAAAATCAAACATTTCACCTACTTTGAGCTCCATTTCAAGGTTACAGTGGACCCCCGCATAACGATATTAATCCGTTCATGAGAGCTCATTGTTATGCGAAATTATCGTTATGCGAATGAATTTTCCCCATAAGAAATAATGGAAATCAAATTAATCCATGCAAGACATCCAAAAGTATGAAAAAAAAAAATTTTACCACATGAAATATACATTTTCCTACACACAAAGAGAAGGATACATGCACAATAGTAGAGTAGTACATGCACGGTATATATTGTGCATGTACTACTCTACTAAATGAAGAATAAATGACACTTACCTTTATTGAAGATGCAGCAATGACTGATGAGACACTGTCCTGGGAGTGCCTTTTCCTCCTGAGTACTGTAGGTCCTGTTTGGCATTTTCTTCCAGAACAGGCCTTATCACACTGTGTATGCCACTACGATTCTTAAATCTCTCAAACCAACCTTTGCTGGCTTTAAATTCACCAATATGAGCACTAGTTCCAGGCATTTTTCCCTGTTCACCTAGGTGTTAGTCGACTGGTGTGGGTTGCATCCTGGGAGACAAGATTAAGGACCCCAATGGAAATAAGTTAGAGAGTCCTCAATGATGCACTGACTTTCTTGGGTTATCCTGGGTGGCTAACCCTCTGGGGTTAATTGTTTCTCGGTAATTGTTTCACGTTAAGCCACACCAACAACACTCTCTCCACATCTTCGAATAATACAGCTGACGGTGGTGCAGCAGCAACAACAGCTCTGGTGCAGCTGACCATGATGCAGCAGCAGCTGGGTGCAGCAACAGCTGACCATGGTGCAGCAGCAGCTGTGGTGCAGCTACAGCTGACTGGTCCAATTTATCAGCTGACCGTGGTGCAGCAGCAGCAGCTGACTGTGGTACGATAGTATTTATCACCCTTTTTACCAAAGGGTTGGCACTAGAAGCTTTCTTTGGGCCCATGGTGGCTTATTTAGCAGTTACAAGCACTATAAATAATGGAATAATACAAAATGTATCGAATGTATGCATGCAACCGGCCACCCTGGCTTGTAAACAATGACGGCAAAGCAGGCGCTCAGGCTGGACGGACAGGTTCGGGACGAGTCATGTTCAGAAACAGCTGATGGTGCAACAGCAGCTGACTGTGGTGCAGCAGCAGCTGACTGATCCAGCAACAGCTGACTGGTCCAGCAACAGCTGACTGATCCAGCAACTGCTGACTGATCCAGCAACAGCTGACTGGTCCAGCAACAGCTGACTGATCCAGCAACAGCTGACTGATCCAGCAACAGCTGACTGATCCAGCAACAGCTGACTGATCCAGCAACAGCTGACTGATCCAGCAACAGCTGACTGATCCAGCAACAGTTGACTGGTCCAGCAACAACTGACTGGTCCAGCAACAGCTGACTGATCCAGCAACAGCTGACTGATCCAGCAACAGCTGACTGGTCCAGCAACAGTTGACTGGTCCAGCAACAACTGACTGGTCCAGCAACAGCTGACTGATCCAGCAACAGCTGACTGATCCAGCAACAGCTGACTGATCCAGCAACAGTTGACTGATCCAGCAACAGCTGACTGGTCCAGCAACAGCTGACTGGTCCAGCAACAGCTGACTGATCCAGCAACAGCTGACTGATCCAGCAACAGCTGACTGGTCCAGCAACAGCTGACTGGTCCAGCAACAGCTGATCGTGGTGCAGCAGCAGCATCTAGCTGATCCAACAACAGCTGACTGGTCCAGCAACAGCTGATCGTGGTGCAGCAGCAGCTGACTGATCCAGCAACAGCTGACTGGTCCAGCAACAGCTGATTGTGGTGCAGCAGCAGCTGACTGATTAAGCAACAGCTAACTGGTCCAACAACGGCTGATTGTGGTGCAGCAGCAGCTGACTGATCCAGCAACAGCTGACTGGTCCAGCAACAGCTGATCGTGGTGCAGCAGCAGCTGACTGATCCAGCAACAGCTGATCGTGGTGCAGCAGCAGCTAACTGATCCAGCAACAGCTGACTGGTCCAGCAACAGCTGATCGTGCTGCAGCAGCAGCTGACTGATTCAGCAACAGCTGACTGGTCCAACAACAGCTGATCGTGGTGCAGCAGCAGCTGACTGATCCAGCAACAGCTGACTGGTCCAGCAACAGCTGATCGAGGTGCAACAGCAGCTGACTGATCCAGCAACAGCTGACTGGTCAAGCAACAGCTGACCGTGGTGCAGCAGCAGCTGACTGTGGTATGATAGTATTTCTCACCCTTTTTACCACTGGGTTAGCACTAGAGGCTTTCTTGGGGCCCATGGTCACTTATTTTGCAGATGAAATCACCAAAAACGCTGTAATAATACGAAATGTTCCGATTGTATGCTTGGATGTTACCGCGAAGGCTGGCTTGTAAACAATGCCACCGGCGTAACATGTGAAGCTGGCTCAGGCCGCACATTAGAAGCGTCTCGGACGAATAGCATTGAGCAAGTTTTTTAGCGGTATGCGAGGCAAAATTTTAGTGATAAAATGTATCGGTATGCGGATTTAACGTTATATGATGCCAACGGTATGCGAGGGTCCACTGTATTTTCATAGTAAAACCAATCAAAATCACCTCTATTTCTATAATGTGTTCTCCATTCTATCAAATGAGACCAAGAAAACGAGAATAAAACCATAAATACCATACGAAAATAGACCACAAATTCGGCATTTTAATTAAGAAAAACGGTTGGAGTTTTTTTTTCTCATTATGCACTGCATGCTGCAGGATTTTTTTCATATGGTGCACACTGACACCACAGACCCATTCTCTCACATGTGGGCCTACCAGCTTTCTCCTCCTTGATTTGAAGCCGCTAGAATTTATGAGTATATATACATACGTCAAAAACGGTGGCTTGTAAGACGTATATATACGACCAAAACAGTCAAAGGGTTAATCACTGAACATAACTGATACAGCTTTAGTATCATGCATATTGTAGATGTACTACGCTGGTATTGCCTGGCTAAGTTCACAACTCGTGCACCTTGCTTATGTTTATCTATGATTTCATGCTTTAATTCCATGAAAATCATAATTTTTTCTTCTCAGCACTGTCCATTGCACTTATTTTCCTAAGACCCATGGTTAGAAAAAAGAAATTTGGCCAAATGACTGTAAAAAGCCGCAAGCAAGGACGAGAGAACTGCTCCCACAGCGATGTAAACACGTATCCTGCTTACCAGATGTTTTGGCATCAGTTGCTCCAACTAGCGGCAGCATTCTGAATTATTATTACATATGTATTATGTATTATTATTATTATTAATTCAAGGATTATGTGGATTAAAGTAAAGGTTGGATGCGAAAAGTGGGTCATAATAAGCGTGTATGCACCTGGAGAAGAGAGGAATGTAGAGGAGAGAGAGAGATTTTGGGAGATGTTAAGTGAATGTATAGGAACCTTTGAACCAAGTGAGAGAGTAATTGTGGTAGGGGACCTGAATACTAAAGTAGGAGAAACTTTTAGAGAGGGTGTGGTAGGTAAGTTTGGGGTGCCAGGTGTAAATGATAATGGGAGCCCTTTGATTGAACTTTGTATAGAAAGGGGTTTAGTTATAGGTAATATATATTTTAAGAAAAAGAGGATAAATAAGTATACAAGATATGATATAGGGTGAAATGACAGTAGTTTGTTGGATTATGTATTAGTAGATAAAAGACTGTTGAGTAGACTTCAGGATGTACATGTTTATGGAGGGGCCACAGATATATCAGATCACTTTTTAGTTGCAGCTACACTGAGAGTAAAAGGTAGATGGGATACAAGGAGAATAGAAGCATCAGGGAAGAGAGAGGTGAAGGTTTATAAACTAAACGAGGAGGCAGTTAGGGTAAGATATAAACAGCTATTGGAGGATAGATGGACTAATAAGAGCATAGGCAATAGGGTCAAAGAGGTATGGGGTAGGTTTAAAAATGTAGTATTAGAGTGTTCAGCAGAAGTTTGTGGTTACAGGAAAGTGGGTGCGGGAGGGAAGAGGAGCGATTGGTGGAATGATGATGTAAAGAGAGTAGTAAGGGAGAAAAAGTTAGCATATGAGAAGTTTTTACAAAGTAGAAGTGATGCAAGGAGGGAAGAGTATATGGGGAAAAAGAGAGAGGTTAAGAGAGTGGTGAAGCAATGTAAAAAGAGAGCAAATGAGAGAGTGGGTGAGATGTTATCAACAAATTTTGTTGAAAATAAGAAAAAGTTTTGGAGTGAGATTAACAAGTTAAGGAAGCCTAGAGAACAAATGGATTTGTCAGTTAAAAATAGGAGAGGAGAGTTATTAAATGGAGAGTTAGAGGTATTGGGAAGATGGAGGGAATATTTTGAGGAATAGTTAAATGTTGATGAAGATAGAGAAGCTGTGATTTCCTGTATAGGGCAAGGAGGAATAACATCTTGTAGGAGTGAGGAAGAGTCAGTTGTGAGTGTGGGGGAAGTTTGTGAGGCAGTAGATAAAATGAAAGGGGGTAAGGCAGCTGGGATTGATGGGATAAAGATAGAAATGTTAAAAGCAGGTGGGGATATAGTTTTGGAGTGGTTGGTGCTATTATTTAATAAATGTATGGAAGAGGGTAAGGTACCTAGGGATTGGCAGAGAGCATGCATAGTTCCTTTGTATAAAGGCAAAGGGGACAAAAGAGAGTGCAAAAATTATAGAGGGATAAGTCTGTTGAGTATACCTGGTAAAGTGTATGGTAGAGTTATTGTTGAAAGAATTAAGAGTAACATGGAGAATAGGATAGCAGATGAACAAGGAGGCTTTAGGAAAGGTAGGGGGTCTGTGGACCAGGTGTTTACAGTGAAACATAAGTGAGCAGTATTTAGATAAGGCTAAAGAGGTTTTTGTGGCATTTATGGATTTGGAAAAGGCATATGATAGGGTGGATAGGGGAGCAATGTGGCAGATGTTGCAGGTGTATGGTATAGGAGGTAGGTTGCTGAAAGCAGTGAAGAGTTTTTACGAGGATAGTGAGGCTCGAGTTAGAGTATGTAGGAAAGAGGGAGATTATTTCCCAGTAAAAGTAGACCTTAGACAAGGATGTGTGATGTCACCGTGGTTGTTTAATATATTTATAGATGGGGTTGTAAGAGAAGTAAATGCGAGGGTCTTGGCAAGAAGCGTGGAGTTGAAAGATAAAGAATCACACAAAGTGGGAGTTGTCACAGTTTCTCTTTGCTGATAACACTGTGCTCTTGGGAGATTCTGAAGAGAAGTTGCAGAGGTTGGTGGATGAATTTGGTAGGGTATGTAAAAGAAGAAAATTAAAAGTGAATACAGGAAAGAGTAAGGTTATGAGGATAACAAAAAGATTAGGTGATGAAAGATTGGATATCAGACTGGAGGGAGAGAGTATGGAGGAGGTGAATGTATTCAGATATTTGGGAGTGGCCATGTCAGCAGATGGGTCTATGAAAGATGAGGTGAATCATAGAATTGATGAGGGGAAAAGGGTGAGCGGTGCACTTAGGAGTCTGTGGAGACAAAGAACTTTGTCCTTGGAGGCAAAGAGGGGAATGTATGAGAGTATAGTTTTACCAACATTCTTATATGGTTGTGAAGCATGGGTGATGAATGTTGCAGAGAGGAGAAGGCTGGAGGCAGTGGAGATGTCATGTCTGAGGGCAATGTGTGGTGTGAATATAATGCAGAGAATTCGTAGTTTGGAAGTTAGGAGGAGGTGCGGGATTGCCAAAACTGTTGTCCAGAGGGCTGAGGAAGGGTTGTTGAGGTGGTTCGAACATGTAGAGAGAATGGAGCGAAACAGAATGACTTCAAGAGTGTATCAGTCTGTAGTGGAAGGAAGGCAGGGTAGGGGTCGGCCTAGGAAAGGTTGGAGGGAGGGGGTAAAGGAGGTTTTGTGTGTGAGGGGCTTGGACTTCCAGCAGGCATGCGTGAGCGTGTTTGATAGGAGTGAATGGAGACAAATGGTTTTTAGTACTTGACGTGCTGTTGGAGTGTGAGCAAAGTAACATTTATGAAGGGATTCAGGGAAACCGGCAGGCCGGACTTGAGTCCTGGAGATGGGAAGTACAGTGCCTGCACTCTGAAGGAGGGGTGTTAATGTTGCAGTTTAAAAACTGTAGTGTAAAGCACCCTTCTGGCAAGACAGTGATGGAGTGAATGATGGTGAAAGTTTTTCTTTTTCGGGCCACCCTGCCTTGGTGGGAATCGGCCAGTGTGATAACAATAAAAAAAAAAATTTAGAAAACTGAAGTTCTATCGTCATTATTATTATAATTATTATTATTATTACAGTATTATTATCATTATTAATTAAAGGAACTGAAGCACAGATCCAATACCCTAGATCAAGAGCCTTTCACCAGCATCAAGGAACCTTGACGCTGGTGAGGGGCTCTTGATCTAGGGAATTGGATCTGTGCTCTACTTCCCTAAATTAATAATAATAACAATAATTATTATTATAATAACAAGAGCTTTAGAATGCCGCCAACTCAGTTCACTGTTTACCTTGCTGTGTGAGAGTAGTTCTCTCATGCTTTGCTTACATTTTTTAAAGTCATTTGGCCAAATTTTGTTCTTTTAAGCATGGGTCCTAAGAAAGTAAGTGTAAAGGACAGTGCTGAGAAGAAAAAGAGGATGATTTCCATGGAATTAAAGCATGAAATCATAAACAAGCAAGGTGTCCAGGTTTTGGGGTGAGGGGGAAGTGGGGAAGAGCTGGCTTGTAACTCAGATGCTGGCTCGTAACTCAGAGCAAAAAATCGACCGAGCAACGGCTTGTATCTCGAAAAACTCGTACGTTGGGACACTCGTAGGTCAAAGTTCCACTGTATATTTTTAGCACAATACGGAAATTGTTTAAATTCCAAAGTCTATCAATACACTATAAAAAGTTTGTAATACTGTATTAATTAATACAGTATTCACAAAAACTAAGACATGTATTATTCCAAATTGATTATTTTTTTAATGGTGTTGACCAACAATTTGGCTTATTATTTAAACCTGAAATGAGTTAAGATACAAAAGTGTAGTTTTAACTGAACAGAAGTCTCCCACCAAAGCAGGGTTGGTCCAAAGAAAAAACATTCAGTTATTATTATTATATACTGCATATACAAAAGTGTTAAATGTGTATAAATCATTGAGTGCTACTAACTACAGTACAATAAAACCTGTTACATCAGTCAAAACTAAGCTCATGGGGATCATTCATTTCTTTGTTGAATCTTCAGAGTTACTGACCAATTTATCCGAAAATTTTCACCATTTGAAGCCGGATCACCATGGTAAGAACAGGCAGTTTTTAGTGAGAAGAAAAGAGTACCATTTTTACTAAAAAAAAAAAAAAGGCAGCAGTTATAGTGAAGAATATACTAGTTACAAGTGCTTCATAGGCTTTACAAAATGTGTTGGCATCTTATGATGACAATGATACAAGTGGTACAGGGTATTTCCAACAGCAGGATATATGCTTGGTCTCTACATCTGGACAAAACATGCTGCAAAAAATCATAAACAATGAATTTCATTACCTGAAATTTGTAAAGACAAAAAAAAAAAAAATTCTTTTTTCATGTGTCAGCCATTTCCCACCAATGCAGGGTGACCCAAAAGAAAGAAAACCCCAAAAAGAAAGAAAAAATTTTCATCATCAGTCAACACTTTCACCATCACTCATACATAATTAAGTCTCTGCAGAGGCACCCAGATAAGACAGTTTAGATAGTCACTCCAAACTGCCAATATCCCAAATCTCTCCTTTACAGTGCAAGCATTGTACTTCCCATTTCCAGGACTGAAGTCTGGCTAACCAGTTTTCCTGAATCCCTTCACAAAATATTACCCTGCTCACACTCCAACAGCTTGTCAGGCCCCAAAAGCCATTTGTCTCCATTCACTCCTATCTAACACACTTGCTGGAAATCCAAGCCCCTCGTCCACAAACCCTTCTTTACCCCCTCCCTCCAACCTTTTCGAGGACGACCCCTACCCCACCTTCCTTCCCCTACAGATTTATACATTCTCCAAGTCATTCCACTTTGTTCCATTTTCTCTAAATGACCAAACCACCTCAACAACCCTTCTTCAGCCCTCTGGCTAATACGTACTTTTAGTAACTCCACACCTCCTAATTTCCACACTACAAATTTTCTACATAATATTTATACCACACATTGCCCTTAGACAGGACATCTGCACTACCTCCAGCTGCCTCCTTGCTGCAGCATTTACAGCCCAAGCTTCACACCCATATAAGTGCGTTGGTATCACTATACTTTCGTACATTCCCGTCTTTGCCTCCATGGATAATGTTTTTTGTCTCCACAGATACCTCAATGCACCACTAACCTTTTTTCCTTCATCAATTCTCTGGCTAACCTCATCCTTCATAAACCCATCTGCTGACAAGTCAACTCCCAAATATCTGAAAATATTCACTTCTTCCATACTCCCTCTCTCCAATGTGATATCCAGTTTTTCTTTATGTAAATCATTTGATACCCTCATCACCTTACTCTCATATATATTCACTTTCAACTTTCTACCTTTACACATGCTCCCAAACTCGCCCACTAGCCTTTCTAACTTTTCTTTAAAATCTCCCAAAAGCACAGTACGTATTATCAACAAAAAATAACTGTGTCAACTCACATTTTGTATTTGATTCTCCATAATTTAATCCCACCCCTCTCCCCAACACCCTAGCATTTATGTACTTCTTTTACAACCCCATGTAAAAATATATTAACCTTTTTTTCAACATTTGAAAGTATGTAAAAAAAGTAATCTTTTTTTTTTTACATTTGAAAATGTGTAAAAAAACTTTGATCTACTTTTTTTTTTTGTTATATTTGAAAATATGTAAAAAAAACGTAGATCTACTTTTGGAGCGCTACACATGTGAACGTAGATCTGCCTGGACCGTTTACGGGTTAAACAACCATGGTGACATTACACATCCCTGTCTAAGACCTACTTTTACTGGGAAGTAGTCTCCCTCTCTCCTACACGCCCTAACCTGAGCCTCACTATCCTCATAAAAGCTCTTTACAGCATTTATGGGATTTAGTTTTCGACGACTTTTTTCATTGAAATTTTGTCCGAGTTCTTGCAATGGTCGCTGTTGCCCAGCGGTGAGAGTAGCCACTCTCATTGCTGAGGTCCAGGTAATAAACCCTGGAGATTAACATAAATTTTTTCCCAGTTTTTGTACATCCGCTCAGTTTTCGTACAGTTGAAAATGGTCCGTACAAAACTTGTCTGCCTGCCTGCATGACTCGGTCACTCATTTCTCGGAATCAAGCGCCCACACAAAGCATCCCATGCGTTCGTGACTCAGTCTGCCTTTGTTTCTTGTTGAGTGAGCATCACCCCGAGTGTTCATCCAAAACATTTCATAATAATCCATTGTTTTTTGTACTTATTTATTGAGTGCGACTGCTATACAAGCCACCACGGGGCCAAAGAAAGTTCCAAGTGCAGCCCTTTGATAAAGAAGGTGAAAAACACAATAGAATTCAAGAAAGAACTTATAGCAAAGTACAAAAGTGGCGTACGCATGGCTGATCTTGTCAGGATGTATGGGAAGTCTGCATCAATGATCAGTTCCATCCTAGTGAAGAAACAAAAAATCAAGGAAGCTGATGTTGCGAAAGGGATAAATGTGCTAACAAAACAGATATCACAATCGAAGATGATGAGAAGTTGTTGTTGGCATGGATCAATGCACAACAGTTAGCGTTTTGGAGATGATAATTTGCTAAAAGGCAAGGCTGTTGCATGCAGATCTTGCAAAGAAAATGCCTGGAATGAGGGCTGCTGTTAGTGAATTTAGGGCCAGCAGAAGCTGGTTCAACAAATTCAAGAAGTGAACTAGCATACACAAATAGGGCCTTGATACCTGAATTCCTTATGGACAGGGATTCCCTTTCCAAACAATAACCTCTCCTCCCTCTCCCCTCCTCGCCATCTTACACGCTCCAACAAGAGTCTTCAATAGAGGTAAAAGTAATGTTAAATGTTCATTTACCCATTTCATTAGTCATATTTATTTCTCATTGTTTTCTGTATGTAAAACTATAGTTATTCTCTATAAAATGTGTTTTTTTGTTAATATTTTTGGGTGTCTGGAACGGATTAATTGGATTTACATTATTTCTTATGGGAAATATTGCTTCAGTTTTCGTATGATTCAGTTTTCATCAGATTTTTTCAAACGGATTAATCACAAAAACTGAGGTTCCACTGTACTACCTATTCCATACACTTGCAACATCTATCACATTGCTCCCCTATCCACTCTATCATATGATTTTTCTAAATCCATAAATGCAATGAAAATTTCCCTACTTTTATCTAAATACTGTTCACACATATGTTTCAATGTAAACACTTGATCTACACATCCCCTACCCACTCTAAAGCCTCCTTCCTCATCTGCAATCCTGCTCTCTGTCTTACCTCTAATTCTTTCAATAATAACCCTACCATACATTTTTACCTGGTATACTCAGTAAACTTATTCCCCTATAATTTTTACAATATCTTTTGTCCCCCTTCCCTTTATATAAAGGAACTATACATGCTCTCTGCAAATCCCTAGGTACCTTCCCCTCTTTCATATATTTATTAAACAAAAATACCAACCACACCAACATTATATCCCCCCCTGCTTTTAACATTTCTGTCTTGATCCTGTCAGTTCCAGCCGCTTTATCCCCTTTCATTCTACGTAATTCCTCATGCACCTCCCCCACACTCACATCCTGCCCTTCTTCACTCCTAAAAGATGTTATACCCCCCTGGTGAGTACATAAAATGACCATCTCCCTTTCTTCATCGACATTTAACCCTTTGAGGGTCTGTGCCGTAGATCTACGGCTATACGTTGAGGGTCCAAACTATAGATCTATGCCAAAATTCTAGCAGCATCAAATTTAGTGTGAGAAGGCTGGTAGGCCTACATGTGAGAGAACGGGTCTGCGTGGTGTGTGTGCACTGTAAACAAAAATTCTAGGCGCCCGCATAGCATTGTGTGAACGCCGCCTCAGTTACCTCCATTCACCATGCCGCGTTGCAAGGCAGCTCTCACCCCAAGGCGAATTGGGACTCTCCTCTTCCTATCTGATAGCTCTGTCTCTGGAAATGAAGATGAATTCTATGGCTTTGATCAATTAGTGGCCGAAAGGAATGACCAGGATATCGAAAATAGTGCAGAAAATCCTGACAATCCTCAACCTTCTACCTCTGGTGTGGGCACGTCTCAGTCACATTCAGTTGTACCTCGTCACAAGAGAAAACTAATATTTTTGCATGGCCAGGCCTCTGACTTCAGTAATGAAGATGACAGTGAAGTGGATTGTGATTTTATTGCTCTTGACGATCATTCAAGTAGTGATAGTGAGGAATCATATTCACCAGTGAATCGTCGGTATATAAACCGCCGCATGCGCTTGGGTAGTGTTCCCTATGCAGTGCCCAGGGGATGGAGTACATCCTGGAGTACATCCTGTAGCCCTACACCAGGAATAGACAGTGAAAGTGAGGATGATGTGGCTACACTTGGCATGGATAGACCACAGGCATCAGTAGGTGGTGGTAGTGGTGATGGCAGTGCCACGGCCATGCATGACTCACCAGCCCAGGGTGGGACCCACGCCGCTGACTCCTCAGCTCAAGGACAAAGCGGACCATCAGCCACCACCCCACCACAACTACAACTACCACCGCAACCAGCTTATGATGTCCAGTATCCACCAGCAAACCGTATCTGGGATTGGCAGCAAAATCCCAATTTTGTTCCCAAGCCCCACCACTTTGATGACTCTCAAAGTGGAATTCTACCAACTTGTCCCCTTGGAAACACTGCAAATGAAATGGAATTCTTTGAACTATTCTTTGACCAGCCACTGATGGAAACTATTGTCAGGGAAAGTAACAAGTATTTTGAGTACACCATGGCAAATACGATCATATCACCACAGTCAAGACTACACCGGTGGAAAGAGACAACTGTTGCTGAAATGTATTTGCTTTTTGCAACAATAATGCTTATGCCTCATGTCTATAAGCATAATATAAAATCACACTGGTCAACAGATCGGTTAATTTGTACCCCGGTCTTCAGTGAAATCATCCCAGTGAACATGTTTATCTTACTGTTACGTATGTTGCACTTCTCTGACAAAACCAGGCCTGACAGAAGTGACAGGTTATACAAGATTAGAAATGTTTTTATGTATCTGAAACAAAAGTTCAACATGTACTTTTATCCATTAAAGAATCTTGTAAATGACGAGTCTTTGATTTTGTTCAAAGGTAGGCTGTCATTCAAGCAGTATATACCGACCAAGAGGAAACGCTTTGGTATAAAACTGTTTGTACTCTGTAACTGTGACAGTGGCCTGGTATTGGATATTAATGTATACATGGGAAACAAAACATTGAAAGATACCAGAATGTTACTGGGTATCTCAGGTGATGTAGTGAGAAGCATGATGGCACCTTATCTTGGTAAGGGGCATACATTATACAGGAGGGCCCCAATTATACGGCTGGTTAGGTTCCAGGCTACCGCCGTAAAGCGGAAACCACCGTAAAGTGGAACACCCTTTTTTTCCACTTACAAATGCATACAAACACTAGATAACAAGTTTACACTAACATATATTAAGTTAGCAATAGAACCAGGCATCAAAAAACAATAAAAAAGTACAATACACACATAGTGCACTCATTACTTACCTTAAAATATTTATAGTCTTAATCTAGGATGAGACAAGTAGTATTTATTGTAAGAAATCAAGTGTGGTATGTATGGTAGTCAGCCAGGCTACCATACCAGGCCACCCTACCCACACATACAATTCTATGATATTTAAGCATCCCAGAGCGATAAAATGTATATACAGTTCACTCATTACTTACCTTAAAATATAGGGTGAGATGAGTAGTATTTATTGTAAAAAATCAAGTGTGGTATGTATGGTAGTCAGCCGGGCTACCATACCAGGCCAACCCACCTACACATAATATTCTATTACATTTAAGCATCCCAGAGCGATAAAATGTATATACAGTTCACTCATTACTTACCTTAAAATATTTGTAGTCTTAATGTAGGGTCAGGAGTAAGTAAATGAGATAAAACGAATAAATGAGAGAGAGAAAGAATGAGTGCATGAGAGAGGACAGGCGCAGAGTTATGTAAACAAACCAGGCGAAGGTAAGTTTTGTAAACGAAGTGTACACGTCTGGTTTGTGTACAAGTTACATTGTGTACAGGTTGTCTCTACATTGATACGGTAGAATAAATAAAGAAGAACACTCCCATTCTCATGTAACATCATTTTGAGAAGAAATGATGCTCTGAGTGAAGGCAATGGAAATAAGTCACTCTTACTTTTTTGGGTTATCCTAGGTTCTCTACACATATGTTGTTATGTATGATAATCTATGTAACTGTATTTGTGTATACCTGAATAAACTTACTTACATACATACGAAAGGAATAATTTTCTACAGTTACCCCCAGTAACACATTTTCTCTTATGTTAGATTAGAGAAAATGTTATTCTTGGCATCACTTGTACAAGTTATCTGGCTACCACATCTCATATTTATGTTTATTTATTCTATTGTAGGGTGTATTTATCATCTTTTTATGTTATGTATCGTGTTTATTATATAATTTTGAAAAAAATATCATGGATGGATTAATGAAAATGTGTATATTAACGTAATATACAACATTTAATGAGACTCGGTGATTATTATTATTATTATTAGCATTTCTAATATGGCGTCACTTGTGCAAGTCGTCTGCTACCACATCTCATATTTATGTTTATTTATTCTATTGTGGGGTGTATTTATCATCTTTTTATGTTATGTATCGTGTTTATTATATAATTTTGAAAAAATATCATAGATGGATTAATGAAAATGTGTATTTAACGTAATATACGACATTTAAATGAGACTCGATGATTATTATTATCATTACTAATATGACGTTTGGAGACATAAGACACTCTTACTGATTTCAATGTGTACCTGCATGCCAGCACAGTATGTAAGTTTATTTAAGTACAGGTATACATAAGTATAATTATCAGAGTATATATAAAATATGAAATAACTTTTAAAAACATTTGAAATTTTGGAGTTTCCAGACAAAATGGAGAGACTTAGTGCTTACTGAGCTCACGAAGAATGTAAACAAACAAGGTGGGGCGCGGTGACCATATTAGAAAGTCAGGTGGGGGGAGCCGTATAGCGAGTTTTGGTCATAATTTGAAATGACCGTATTAGCAGAACGCCATAAAGTGAAACACCGTAAAGCGGGGCCCTGCTGTATACTGATAACTGGTACACAACACCATGGGGAAGTGGAACAGAATTCTTCCTCCACAAGCCATGCATGTCGTAAGAGGCGACTAAAATGACGGGAGCAAGGAGTTAGTACCCCCTTCTCCTGTACATACAGTGGAACCTCTACTTGCGAGTTTAATCCGTTCCATGACCTTGCTCGCAAATGGATTTGCTCATTTCCAGAGTCAATTTTCCTCATTTAAATTAATTGAAATGCAATTAATCCGTTCCAGTGGAATTCTGTGCTTCAATAATTTTGCTAATATCAACTCTACGGCTTATTTATCTATCTCACTTCATCTAATATGACATAATAAACAATATAAATAACATAGAAACCTGATATATATATTACCTGGAGTTTACCTGGAGAGAGTTCCGGGGGTCAACGCCCCCGCGGCCCGGTCTGTGACCATGCCTCCTGGTGGATCAGAGCCTGATCAACCAGGCTGTTACTGCTGGCTGCACGCAAACCAACGTACGAGCCACAGCCCGGCTGGTCAGGTACCGACTTTAGGTGCTTGTCCAGTGCCAGCTTGAAGACTGCCAGGGGTCTATTGGTAATCCCCCTTATGTATGCTGGGAGGCAGTTGAACAGTCTCGGGCCCCTGACACTTATTGTATGGTCTCTTAACGTGCTAGTGACACCCCTGCTTTTCACTGGGGGATGTTGCATCATCTGCCAAGTCTTTTGCTTTCGTAGTGAGTGATTTTCGTGTGCAAGTTCGGTACTAGTCCCTCTAGGATTTTCCATGTGTATATAATCATGTATCTCTCCCGCCTGCGTTCCAGGGAATACAGGTTCAGGAACTTCAAGCGCTCCCAGTAATTGAGGTGTTTTATCTCCGTTATGCGCGCCGTGAAAGTTCTCTGTACATTTTCTAGGTCAGCAATTTCACCTGCCTTGAAAGGTGCTGTTAGTGTGCAGCAATATTCCAGCCTAGATAGAACAAGTGACCTGAAGAGTGTCATCATGAGCTTGGCATCCCTAGTTTTGAAGGTTCTCATTATCCATCCTGTCATTTTTTTAGCAGCTGCGATTGATACAATGTCATGGTCCTTGAAGGTGAGATCCTCCGACATGATCACTCCCAGGTCTTTGACGTTGGTGTTTCGCTCTATTTTGTGGCCAGAATTTGTTTTGTACTCTGATGAAGATTTAATTTCCTCATGTTTACCATATCTGAGTAACTGAAATTTCTCATCGTTGAACTTCATATTGTTTTCTGCAGCCCATTGAAAGATTTGGTTGATGTCCACCTGAAGCCTTGCAGTGTCTGCAATGGAAGACACTGTCATGCAGATTCGGGTGTCATCTGCAAAGGAAGACACGGTGCTGTGGCTGACATCCTTGTCTATGTCAGATATGAGGATGAGGAACAAGATGGGAGTGAGTACTGTGCCTTGTGGAACAGAGCTTTTCACCGTAGCTGCCTCGGACTTTACTCTGTTGACTACTACTCTTTGTGTTCTGTTTGTGAGGAAATTTTAGATCCATCGACCAGCTTTTCCTGTTATTCCTTTAGCACGCATTTTGTGCGCTATTACACCATGGTCACACTTGTCAAAGGCTTTTGCAAAGTCTGTATATATTACATCTGCATTCTTTTTGTCTTCTAGTGCATCTAGGACCTTGTCTTGTCTTGGTGATCCAATAGTTGAGACAGACAGGAGCGACCTGTTCTAAACCCATGTTGCCCTGGGTTGTGTAATTGATGGGTTTCTAGATGGGTGGCGATTTTGCTTCTTAGGACCCTTTCAAAGATTTTTATGATATGGGATGTTAGTGCTATCGGTCTGTAGTTCTTTGCTATTGCTTTACTGCCCCCTTTGTGGAATGGGGCTATGTCTGTTGTTTTTAGTAACTGCGGGATGACCCCCATGTCCATGCTCCCTCTCCATAGGATGGTAAAAGCTTGTGATAGGGGCTTCTTGCAGTTCTTGATGAACACGGAGTTCCATGAGTCTGGCCCTGGGGCAGAGTGCATGGGCATGCCATTTATCACCTGTTCGAAGTTGTTTGGCGTCAGGATAACTTCAGATAGGCTTGTGTTAACTAAATTCTGTGGCTCTCTCATAAAAAATTCATTTTGATTGTCGACTCTCAGTCTGGTTAGCGGCTTGATAAAAACTGAGTCATATTGGGACTTGAGTAGCTCATTCATTTCCTTGCTGTCATCTGTGTAGGACCCATCTTGTTTAAGTAGGGGCCCAATACTGGACATTGTTCTCGACTTTGATTTGGCATAGGAAAAGAAATACTTTGGGTTTCTTTCGATTTCATTTATGGCTTTTAGTTCTTCCCGCGATTCCTGACTCCTATAAGACTCATGTAGTGGTATGGGCGGTGTCGGTGGTAGACGAGTTTGTCTGGAGACCGGACAAAATACTTCTTGAATAATTTCGCTAATATCATCTATACGGCTTATTTATCTATCACAGTTCATCTAATATGACATAATAAACAATATAAGTAACACAGAAACCTGATATATACTCTAGAATGAATAAAATATATCATTGTATATGTGGCGGCAGCGGCCAACGAGTGTTTGTCTGGAGACAGGACAAAATACCCCTTGAATATTTCACTATCATCAACTCTACGGCTTATTTATCTATCACAGTTCATCTTATATGAAATAATAAACAATATAAATAACATAGAAACCTGATATATACAGTGGACCCCCGCATAACGATGGCATCACATAGCGATTATTTCGCATACCGCTTACTTTAATCGCAAAATTTTTGCCGCGCATACCGATTAAAAACCCGCTCACCGATTTTCGTCCGAGACGCGTCCAATGTGCGCCCTCAGCCAGCCTCACATGTGCCGCCCGTGCCATTGTTTACCAGCCAGCCTCCGCGCTAACATCCAAGCATACACTCGGAATATTTCGTATTATTACAGTGTTTTCGGTGCTGTTTCTGGAAAATAAGTGACCATGGGCCCCAAGAAAGCTTCTAGTGCCAACCGTACACCAATAAGGGTAAGAATACCCATTGAAATGAAGAAAGAGATCATTGATAAGTATGAAAGTGGAGTGCGTATCGCCGACCTAGTCAAGTTGTACAAGAAACCCCAATCAACCATCGCTACTATTGTGGGCACCAAAAAGACAATCAAGGAAGCTGTTCTTGCCAAAGGTTTAACTGTGTTTTCGAAACAAAGATCGCAAGTGATGGAAGATGTTGAGAGACTCTTATTGGTGTGGATAAATGAAAAACAGCTAGCAGGAGATAGCGTCTCTCAAGCGATCATATGTGAAAAGGCTAGGAAGTTGCATGACGATTTAATTAAAAAAATGCCTGCAACTAGTGATGATGTGAGTGAATTTAAGGCCAGCAAAGGTTGGTTTGAGAGATTTAAGAAGCGTAGTGGCATCCATAGTGTGATAAGGCATGGTGAGGCTGCCAGTTCGGACCACAAAGCGGCTGAAAAATATGTGCAGGAATTCAAGGAGTACATAGAAACTGAAGGACTGAAACCTGAACAAGTGTTTAATTGTGATGAAACAGGCCTGTTCTGGAAGAAAATGCCAAGCAGGACCTACATTACTCAGGAGGAAAAGGCACTCCCAGGACATAAGCCTATGAAAGACAGGCTTACTCTTCTCATGTGTGCCAATGCTACTGGTGATTGCAAAGTGAAGCCTTTATTAGTGTATCACTCTGAAACTCCCAGAGCGTTCAGGCAAAAGAATGTCCTCAAGGATAATTTGTGTGTGCTGTGGAGGGCAAACAGTAAGGCATGGGTCACTAGGGAATTTTTCTATAACTGGTTACACCATGCATTTGCCCCCAATGTGAAAGATTACCTAACTGAAAAGAAATTAGAACTTAAGTGCCTCCTGGTGTTAGACAATGCCCCTGGTCATCCTACAGACGTGGCAGAGCGACTTTATGGGGACATGAGCTTCATTAAGGTGAAGTTTTTGCCTCCTAATACCACTCCTCTCCTGCAGCCCATGGACCAGCAGGTTATTTCCAACTTCAAGAAACTGTACACAAAAGCTCTGTTTGAAAGGTGCTTTGTAATGACCTCAGAAACTCAACTGACTCTAAGAGAGTTTTGGAGAGATCACTTTAATATCCTCAATTGTGTAAACCTTATAGGTAAGGCTTGGGAGGAAGTGACTAAGAGGACCTTGAACTCTGCTTGGAAGAAACTGTGGCCAGAATGTGTAGACAAAAGGGATTTTGAAGGGTTTGAGGCTAACCCTGAGAATCCTGTGCCAGTTGAGGAATCCATTGTGGCATTGGGAAAGTCCTTGGGGTTGGAGGTTAGTGGGGAGGATGTGGAAGAGTTGGTGGAGGAGGACAATGAAGAACTAACCACTGATGAGCTGATAGATCAACTTCAAGAGCAAGAGGCCAGACCTGGGGAAACTGGTTCAGAGGAGGGGAGAGAGAAATTGAAGAAGTTGCCTACTACAAAGATAAAGGAAATCTGTGCAAAGTGGCTTGAAGTGCAAACCTTCATGGATGAAAATCACCCTCACACAGCTATTGCAAGCCGTGTTGGCAACCTGTACACTGACAATGTTGTGAAACACTTTAGGGAAGTGATAAAGGAACGAGAGGTACAGGCCACTATGGACAGATATCTTGTGTGAAAGAAGTCCAGTGACTCTGAAGCTGGCCCTAGTGGCATTAAAAGAAGAAGGGAAGTAACCCCAGAAAAGGACTTGCTACCTCAAGTCCTAATGGAAGGGGATTCCCCTTCTAAACAGTAAGAAGATAATGCTCTCCCCTCCTCCCATCCCATCAATCATCACCAGATCTTCAATAAAAGTAAGTGTCATGTAAGTGTGCATGCCTTTTTCAGTTTGTGTGTATTAAAATTAATATTTCATGTGGTAAAAAAAATTTTTTTTTCATACTTTTGGGTGTCTTGCACGGATTAATTTTATTTCCATTATTTCTTATGGGGAAAATTCATTCACATAACGATTATTTCGCATAACAATTACCCCTCTTGCACGGATTAAAATCGTTAACCGGGGGTCCACTGTACTCTAGAATGAATAAAATATGCCATTATGTAACAGGTGGAGGTGGCCACAACCGCTCCCTCTATGTTGTGGTAAACACTGCCATCTAGTGACGGCCTTTTGAAGCCGTCTATTATTATAATTATTATTATGTAGTACATTATTATTATATATGTATTATTATTATACGTATTATATTATTATTCTTATTGTATTATATTATTATACTTACTATTATTATTAGACATAATAATAATAATAATAATAATAATAATATTATTATTATTATTATTATTATTATTATTGCAATATAAATAATTTGTAATTTTTATTCACACAAAAAATATAAGATTTACTGTTATGCCATATTCCAATAATTGTATAAATAATGTCATTCACGACTGCATACTGGAATGGACAGTGATGTCATTCATTTACTCTTGAACATAGCCAAAACAATCAAGCATTTCTCCTGTGTTGAGCTCAATTTAAAGGTACTTTTCATCATGAAAGCAATCAAAATCATATCTATTTCTGTAATATATCTTCCATTCTATCAAATGAGACCCAAAAAACGAGAATACAACCATAAAAACCATACGAAAATACTGCTAAGGGGTGGCTAATTGCTGAGAAGTGAACTCCATTATTTATGCTTAGATTTCTTTCATTTTTGGTGTACGTTAAGAATCATCTTTCCATCATACATTGCCCAAATTTCAATTAGATAGTCCAACAAACAAATGAGATACAATTCCCTAGATCAAGAGCCCCTCACCAGCATCAAGGAACCTGCCTTGAGGTCTGTTCGCTTGTGGAAATTTTGCTCACATATGGAAACAAAAAATCAACCCATCGACTGCTCGTATTTGGAAAAACTCGCATGTGGATGTGCTCGCAAGTAGAGGTTCCACTGTATATTATTAAATTTAAAAGGAGAAACTTTCGTTTTTCCTTTTGGGTCGCCCCGCCTCAGTGGGATGTGGCTGGTACGTTAAAAAAAAAAAAAAAACTGGTACACAAGCCCTTTACTCAGTGATTTCTTGCGAGTGAACATGACATATGTGTGGCACAGTGCATTCTAATCATAAACATATGCCCAGGTTCAATGCAGGCACTTGTAGTGGTGAAGTGCAGGTGTTTACTGCCAATAACATCATGGCTTTACAGTGGCATGACAAACGAGATGTCGCATTGTTGACAACCATTCACCGTAATGAAATGCAAGACAGTGGCAAAGCTGATAGAGTGACTAATGAAGGTATTTGAAAACCAGTGACAGTGATTGATTATGCACAAAACATGCGCTTAGTTGACAAATGTGACATGCAGATTGGCTTTGCTGACTGTGTTAATAAGAGTTACAAGTGGTACATGAAACTTTTCTTCCATCTCATGGGCATTTCAATGCTCAATGCATATAATATGTACCAAATGAAGACTGGCAACAGACCACCATATGGTGAATTTTGTTTGTCTGTTGTCAGACAAGTCATAATGAAGTACCAGGTAACAACACCTGCTATACAAAACCGTCCTCGAACTCCTCAGGATATACCCAAGTGTTTGAGGAGGGAAGGTGATCACTTCATAATACAGCTTCCTGCAACTAAGAAGAAATTTGCTCAGAAGAGATGTGTTGTCTGTGCACAAACAAAACGACAGCAACAAAGACGCAAAGACACTCGGTTTATGTACAAGGAATGTCAGGTACCTCTGTGCATGATACCCTGTTTCAAGGACTTCCACAAGCTGCAGCTGTTCTAAAAACATGTCCAGTGATTGTACATATGTAAATATATGATAGAACATTAGTATTATACAACATTTGTGCATGTTTATTGCAGTAAACAAAAGTGGTAAACAATATTATAATAATAACTTTAGTGCGGTTATTGTGTTCAATACAGTGAGTGTATATAATACATTATATACAGTATTGGTCTCACAGGCCACAAATGTTACTAGAAAAAGAAAAAAATTAGAAAAGAAAAGAAAAAAGTATAAAAAACGTAAAATAAAGTAATACGAGTTTGTGGAAATTGCTGATGTTGCCGCCACCCGGTCATTTTGGGTCAACTTCTCGCCTCTGTATCATGGTAAGTACTGATCAGAAATTTTTTTGTTTTTGTTTTATTACCTTCACAAAAATATAATCTTTAATTCTGTAACAAAAATTTTTTTTTTTTCTTTTCAAAATTTCTTGGACACTGGGGCAACCCTTCAGGTTTTGCCTTTGAACCCTGAAGGGGTTAAAAGTTCCTCAGAATATTCCCATTATCTACCCAATACCTCGAGCTCCCCATCTACCAACTCCCCTACTCTGTTTTTAGCTGAAAATGCATTCGTTCCCTAGGCTTTCTTAACTTGTTGATCTTACTCCAAAATTTTTTTCCTTTTCTAAGCAAAATTTCTTGACAGTGCCTCTCCCACTATCATTTGCTTTCCTTTTGCACTCTCTCACCACTCTCTTCACCCTTTTTTTACTCTCCATATACTCTGCCCTTCTTTTTCTTTTTAGTAAGCATTACGGGAAAATGGGTTACTAGCCCATTGCTCCCGGCACTGTAGTTGACTTTTACAACATGCATGGCTTATGGAGGAAAGATTCTTATTTCACTTCTCCATGGATATGAAAGGAAAAGCAATAAGAACAAGAACTATTAAGATAAAATCAAAGGAAACTCGGATGATGTATGTACATAAATGTGTACATGCATGTGCAAAGTGACCTAAGTGTGAGTAGAAGTAGCAATTATGTAGTAAATATGAAGTAGTAATTACATGAAAAATGTGAAAAAGTATGCAAAAATACCATTATGTACAAAAGTAAGCAAAGTATAGATATGTGAATAAGAGGACAGTGGACCCCTGAGTTTTGTGATTAATCCATTCCAGAGAGCCCGCCAAAGGTCGAAATTCACGAAACTCAAAACCATTTTCCCCATAAGAAATAATGGAAATAAAATTAATCCGTTCCAGACATCCAAAAATATTAAAATAAATTTTTTTTTTTCAAATTAAATAAAGATTTACATAATGAAAACAATCAGAAATCAAGTACATGCATTTAAAACAAATAATAATAACATTACACTTACCTTTACTGAAGACTTCTGGGTGGATGGAAGATGGGAGGAGGTGATAGGAGGAGGGTGTACACTATTGTTTGGAAGGAGAATCTCCTTCCATTAGGACTTTAGGTAGCAAGTCCTTATCTGGGGTTACTTCCCTTCTTTTAATGCCACTGGGAACAACTTGAGAGTCACTGGACCCCTGGCGCACAAAATATCTATCCAGAGAGGTCTTTTTCTGGCGTTTCTTTAAGATTTCCCTGAAGTGGGACACAACACTGTCATTGTACATGTTGCAGATACGGCTTGTTTCAGCTTGGTCAGGGTGATACTTTTCAACAAAACTTTGCAACTCATTCCACATTCCAAACATGTCCTTAATCACTGAAGAAGGCACCTCATCCACTCCCTCTTCCTCCTCCTCTGAAGCAAGTTCCTCGGCTGTGGTCTGATGCTGTTACAGTTGAAGCTCTTGCAGTTCGTCAGTGGTTAGCTCTTCCCTGTGGTCCTCCACCAACTCTTCCACATCCCCGTCACTCACTTTATTTACCAAAGGGCTTGCACTAACTTTCCTTGGGTCCATGATGACTTATTTAGCAGTTGCAAGCACAAAAAACAATGGATTATTATGAAATGTATTGTATGAACCCGCGGGGTGATGGTCACGTGTTGGTAAACAATGGTACACTGAGCATGAATGGCGTGGGAGACTGGCTTTGTGTGCACAGTGACGGGCGGACGGGTGCCGGACGGTCGCCGAAACACGAGTTTTTTCACGAAACTCGAGGCCAATTTTTTCCAAAAAAACTCGCCGAAGGTCAAATTTCGCGAAAGTCGAGGCTGCCGAAACTCGGGGGTCCACTGTACAGTGGTACCTTGGGATACGAACTTATTTCGTTCCAGAAGGCTGTTCAAGTGCTGATACCGAAAGAATGTGTTCCCATAAGGAATAATGTAAATTAGATTAATCCGTTTCAGACCACCAAAACTACACTTACAAAAGCACTTACATAAATACACTTACATAATTGTTTGCATTTTGAGCTGTTCGTATCCCGAGGTACCACTGTATAGATATACAACCTGTGGCAGGTTGTAGCTCATCATATCCTCTAAAAACAGTAAAACAGTTTTCTGGTCAAATGGCCACATCATTTACTTTTCTGGTCAAATATCCACATCATTTAGTTTTCTGGTCAAGTGGCCACATTTAGTTTTCTGGTCAAATGGCCACAACATTTTCTGCTGTAAAAACAGAAGACTGCAGGAACAGGTGATATTTTGCAAACCTTTGGCTAAGCTTTTCAACATATCACTACACATTGGCATAATGCCAGACAAGTGGAAAATGGCAAATGTAATACCTATTTACAAAGCAGGTGACAGGTCCTTAGCTTCAAACTATAGACCAATAAGCCTTACCCCCATAGTGGGAAAATTTACGGAATCAATAATTGCCGAGACAATTTGTAGCCATCTTGAAAGGCATAAATTGATTAATGAATCTCAACATGGTTTTACAAAGGGGCATTCCTTCATTACGAATTTTCTAACTTTTTTTACTAAGGTATTTGAGGAGGTAGATCATGGTAATGAATATGATACTGTGTATATGGACTTCAGTAAGGCTTTTGATAAAGTTCCACATAAGAGGCTACTGAGGAAAATTAAGGCATACAGAATAGGATCATTTTTTTCCTGGGTAGAGGCATGGTTGACAAATAGGCAGCAGAGAGTTTGCATAAATGGGGAGAAATCAGAGTGGGGACATGTCACAAGTGGTGTTCCACAGGGGTCAGTGTTGGGCCCTTTGTTGTTCACAGTTTACATAAACAACACAGATGAGGGAATAAATAGCAACATAAGCAAATTTGCTGGTGACACCAAAATAGGCTGTCTAATTCATTCTAATCAGAACATTAGAGCACTCAATGAAGATTTCAATAGAAGTGTCAGATGCAGTTTAACCCTTAAACTGTCCAAACGTAGATCTACGTTTGCTCGCGAAGCACTCTGAACGTAGGTCTACATTTTTGTACATAAGAAGGCATGTAAAATCGAACGTAGATCTACATTCGGAGCGCTATGCGAGCAAACATAGATCTATGTTTGGACAGTTTAAGGGTTAATATAGACAAATGCAAGGTTCTAAATATTGGACAGGAAAATAACCATGCTACATATAAACTAAATAATATAGATCTTAATATTACTGACTGCAAAAAGGATTTGGAAGTTCTGGTTAGCAGTAATCTGAAACCAAGACAACAGTGCATAAGTGTTCGCAATAAAGCGAACAGAATCTTTGGCTTCATATCAAGAAGCATAAATAACAGAAATCCTCAGGCTGTTCTTCAACTCTATATATCTTTGGTTAGGTCTCATTTAGATTATGCTACACAGTTCTGGTCATCATATTACAGAATGGATATCAATGCACTGGAAAACATACAGAGGAGGATGACAAAGTTGATCCCATGTTTCAGAAATCTTCCCTATGAGGATAGACTGAGGGCCCTGAATATACATTCTCTAGAAAGGTGTAGATTTAGGGGGTATATGATTGAGGTGTATAAATGGAAAACAGGAATAAATAAAGGGGATGTAAATAGTGTGCTAAAAATATGTAGCCAAAACAGGACTCGCAGCAACGGTTTCAAGTTGGAAAAATTCAGATTCAGGAAGGATATAACTGGTTTGGTAACAGAGTTATGGATGAGTGGAACGAACTCCCAAGTACTGTCAAAGAAGCCAAAACATTGTGTAGTTTTAAAAAGATAAATACATGAGTTGGTGTGGATGGGTGTGAGTTGGATCTGACTAGCTTATGCTAATAGGTCTGATGCCGTGTTCCTTCCTTAAGTGGATGTAACTTGGACCTGACTAGGTTGGGTCAGTGGCATAAGCCAACAAGTGAATTGGACCTGCCTCACATGGGCCAGTAGGCCTGTTGCAGTGTTCCTTCTTTCTTATGTTCTCATACTAAGTTAGGTGTGTCACAAAAAGTGTACAAGGCATGATAAAATATATTATTATTATTATAATCAAGGGGGAAGCACTAAACCCATAGGATTATACAGTACTTGGGGGAGGGATGGAAGGTATTCAGGTTTAACTCAGGGAACTGGAGCACACATCTTGTTCCCTAGATCAAGAGCCCCTCACCAGCATCAAGGAACCTTCCTTGAGGGCATGATAAAATATAGAACTTTTCTCCCTAAGCTTTTTGAGCTCTACATAGGTAGAGATTAAAAAAATGCATTATAACTGACAATTTTATAGAATTAGATCACCTGTATTTCCAACTATAATTTGATTACACAGTGATGGGCCTTATTATTGTTATAGAAAAAACAATTACTGGGAGTACACACTGGAATAAGTAAACAACAATTTTGGAGACATAATTGGTAAGTGGAAAGATACAACTATATCTGAGATATATTCATTGCTACACTAATATACCACATTTAAAAAAAAAATGTAACAAAGTGTATTAAAGTATGACACGAAGCCTGAGATTCCAACAGTCGGGAAATTTGTCTTCCAATTGTATTTCCTCTTGTTATATAAGCTGTATTGTATGTATTGTACTTCACTAATAACAGTGACAAATATAGGAAGGATATGGTGTAATGCATAAAATGATACTGGTCTTTATGTAAAAAAATAAAATGCCCACAGAAGTGGCCAGTTTTAGTTTAATTAGTTCACTTAATTCCTGTATTCTTGGCAGAGAACTTTGTGTTTAATCATAGTCTTCACAGATTCAGATTCAGTAGAAGTCTAAAATTTGAACAAATTACTTTTGGCACAGACATTATTGCCAGGTCACAATGCTAACACAAATTCAAAACATCACAGTTGGTGTGATGCAGCCTAGATCCACAACAGTCCCTCACCTGACTGCCTCCTCCATACCAATCGATCAGTTTTCATAGTAACAGCTGAAAGTATGAGTTACTGGATATCAAAGGTTTGTGTGTACACCACAAACCTGAATATAACATGTTTTACTGTTGGTAATTGGAATACGTGTTTTCTCATTTTATTTAACTAACTGGGGTATTGTTTTTACACAAGTCCTAGAGGTGGGAAGTACAATGCCTGCACTTTAAAGGAGGGGTTTGGGATATTTGCTGTTTAGAGTGACATCTAAACTGTTGTATCTGAGAGTGTCTGCATAGACAGTGATAGTGTGAATGATGGTGAAAGTGTTTTTTTTTTTTTTGATTGCCCTGCCTAGGTGGGAGACTGTTAGTATGTTAAAAAACAAATCATAACAAAAAGTACTTATACCTCATTTTTTAAGATGACACTAGCTATGTCCTTTTTGTCATCATCAGATAAATCAGGTGCAATCTTCAGTAGTAGTGGAGGTTTGTGTGTTCCTGACAGACTGTCTCGTGCTGTCACTACTGCACTCACCAACTTCCCTAATTCTTCTCTGTGTTGTAAATTTCTTAGCCCTGGTGTGTTGGGACTGAAAAAAAGTTTTTTATATCATTTTTATATCATTATTCAAAAGTTTTTTATATCATATTCAAACATTAACCCTTAAACTGTCCAAACGTAAATCTACGTTTGTACCGCTAACGCTCCAAATGTTGATCTACGTTTCATTTTTCCTGCCTTAAAATTTGGCACGATTGGCCTGAGATGCCCGGTCAGTATAGAATGGGTCTTAACATTCGGTGTGCGCAGTATTAAAAAAATCTGGGATCAAACGGTTTTGTTTGCAATATCGTACTTGCAATATCTGTGGTCAATGGTCCCATGGTATATGCAGGGATTTTAAACCAGTGACCACACTTGACATAAACTCAGAGATGTTTTTGGGTCTGCCCAAACGAAATACAGTGGTCCCTCAATAATCGTGCGGCCTGAAAGTCGTCCATTTCGGAAATAGTCCCGTTATTTCGTCTAAACATTGGCTCGCAAATGGTCCGTTAACTCGCTAATTGCCCTTCGTCCGGGACGCGTACTCACGCTCTGAGCCGCCTGGGCCTGCCTTCCCAGCCAGTGTGCCATTATTTACCAGTGAGCGATGGTCCCCTCACTTGTTCCTATGAAATATTTCATAATATTCCATTGATTTTAGTGCTTGCAAGTGCTAAATAAGCTACCATGGCTCCAAAGAAAGCTTCTAGTGCCAGCCCTTTGGTAAAGAATGTGAGAAACGCATACAATTTATGAAAAAGTTTGTAGAAAAATACAAAGATGGTGGTGGTAGAGTGGAAGCAGTTGTGATAGTGGTTGATGGTGGTAGAGGGTGGTAGTGATGGTGGTAGAAGGTAGTAGTGATGGTGGTAACAGTTGTAATAGTGATAGAAGGTGGTAGTGATGGTGGTAGCAATTGTAATTGTGGTAGAAGGTGGTAGTGATAGTGGTAGAAGGTGGTAGTGATGGTGGTAGAGGGTGCCTTCTTTAGTGATTCAGCGATTCTACCAACTCCTCCAATGCTGTTGGAGTTATATAGGGCTACAGAAAACACCACCGCCTCAGCTGCTGCTTCACCACCATTATGGACGGCTTACTCTCAGTGACCCTTATACACCCAACAACAACACAACACCTCTCGTGACATACGTAATGACTTATTTTATTCATTCTAGAGTACATTCCATGTTTCTATGTTATTAATATTGTTTATTATGTTATATTAGTTGAATTGTGATAGATAAATAAGCCATAGTTGATATTAGTGTCATATTCTCCAACAATAAACTTGCCATCCCTCCCTCACACAAACAAGTCTTCAATAAGAACATAAGAAAGGAGGAACACTGCAACAGGCCTGCTGGCCCCATACTAGGCCGGTCCTTCACAAATCCAACCCACTAACAGAACAAATGCTACCCAAGCAATAAGCTCAGGTGCAAGTCTGACTCAAATCCAATCCCTCTCACTCATGTATTTATCCAACCTAAATTTGAAACTACCTAATGTTTTAGCTTCGATCACCCTACTAGGCAGACCGTTCCACTCATCAACTACCCCTATTACCAATGTTCATTTATACATTTTATTAGTGCTTTACATTTATTTGGCATTCTTTTCTGCATGTAAATCTATATTTATGCTAGGGAAGTGACCCCTGAAGTGACCTAGAGTCCTTATGGAGAGGGATTCCCCTTCCTAACAATAACCTCTCTTCCCTCTCTCCTCCTCCCTGTCTTCCATTCATCAACAACAGCCTTCAATAAAGGTAACTGTCATGTTGAATGTTCATTCTTTTGTGCATGTAAATCTATCTTTTAGGTAAAAAAAAATTGTTGTTGATACTTCTGGGTGTCTGGAATGAATTAATTGGATATACATTATTTCTTATGGGGAAAATTGATTCGAAAATCGTCTATTTCGATAATAGTCCCACTTTCAGGAACGGATTAAGGATGATAACTGAGGGACCACTGTACACCTGTATGAGGAAATGACATCTATATTAAAAGACAAGAATACCAATAAAAGATCCTTCTTGAAAGACATGTCAGTATGGTATGACAGCTGGGAAAATATGATGGGTGGTAGGGACGGGGCTGTCTTGGACAGTGCTCCTGAGGGTGCTAGTGCTGTCCTGGAGGACAGTGCTGAGGGTGCTAGTGTAGTCCTGGAGGACAGTGCTCCTGAGGGTGCTAGTGCTGTCCTGGAAGAAAGTGCCCCAGAGGGTTCTAGTGATGTCCTGGAAGACAGTGCTCGTGAGGTTACTAGTGTTGTTCTGGAGGGCAGTGAAGACCTCTGTGAAGATCTCTGTTTTGAACCTCCACAGAGGTTCAAAACAGAGATACAACTGGAGATGGACCAAAAGGGGATGATGCCTCAGGAAACAGTGTCAACTCACTACCAGCAAAACCTGGTGGAAGCACTGATGTCCATACAGGGGTGAAAGATAGGGAGGAAACAGGAAAAATAAATGCACCACCAGCAAATGCAGCTACAATAAATCCTATGAAACAGAATTATAATATATGTAAATACTATGCCTTGGGTATCTGCAGGCATGGTATATCTGGTAAAACAGGTGGGACATGCACCTTTGACCATCCCAAAAAATGCCACACCGACATGACAACAGGAGACTGCAACTTCCCCTCCTGTAACTTATTTCACCCAGAAATGTGTCACTCATCAATCCATGAAAGAAAATGCTACAATGCATACTGCCAGGCACATCACCTAAAGGGAACTAGGAGACACAGACCAGCCAGACTATGGGAAACAAAAGAGAGGAGCCACAACCTCTCCAGGAACAGAGGATTTTTAGGCCCAGGAGGGAAAAAAGACTGGCAAGAAATGACAATAATCCTATACCACCTGAAAACACTTCTGGAGCAGAGGCACAGACATTGGCCTCTACTCCAGAACAAAAGATATTAGAGCCAGCAAATAAAAGCCCCCTAAATTCCACCAATACGACATTTGTCTTTGCAACCATACAGGGTCTAAAGCTGTCAAAAAACACCAAAATTCCTTACATCAAGGGACTGCTCATGGAGTCAAATGCAATGTTTGCAGCATTCACAGAGACCCACATAAAGGATCATTATGATGACGAAATATGGATCCCAGGTTATGACCTATTCTGATGCGACAAACTAAACAGGCAACAAGGGGGGTTTGGCCTGTATGTCACAGAGTTATTCATTTGCACAGAACTACTAAACACCTCAAATGATGTAGTTGAAGTTTTGGCAGTAAAGACTGAAAACCAAAACCTTGTCATTGTGGTAGTATACAAGCCTCCAGATGCAATTCCAGGAGCAGCTTGAGAAAACTGACCACTGTCTGGAAAATCTCCCAACTCCTGCCCAAAACATCTTACTACTAGGAGATTTCAACTTGAGACACCTAAAATGGAGGAGTATAGCAAACAATGTTTTAGCAAAGATTACCCCGGGAGGCAATTCAGATGAAAATTCACACACACACGAACTATTAAATCTCTGCACTAAGTTCACCTTAAACCAGCAAATAGTAGAGCCTACAAGACTGGAATATAAGCTGGACCTCATCTTCACTAAGAATGATGATCTGATACGTAATATAACTGTATCAAAGACAATACACTCAGATAACAACATAACAGAGGTACAGACATGTATGCACAGGGCTCCAGACCAGCAAAATGTGAATAGTCATGAAGGTCTCTTCACGAAATTCAATTTCAATAACAAAAACATAGTGGGATCAAGTAAACCATGTCCTAAATGAAACAAGCTGGGAAGATATCCTAAAAAACATGGATCCGAACATTTGCCTTGAAAAAGTGAATTCTGTGTTCGTGGCGCGTGGAGTAAAAAAAAAAAATAAAAAAAAATACGAAAATTGAGTTATTCTTACCAAAAAATAGCTGAACTTTCTGGCAACACTCTGGTATAATTATCATCATTATACGATGTTTCTACAAGAAATTATAGTCACTTATAACATGCATGGTGACAGCACCATGCATAGCATGCATGCTAACACAGCCTTTTATTTTTTTTCCGTATTTTTTTTATCAATTTCTTATACATATCTTTACATCTAATATAATACAAATTCACCATCTGAGATCATAATGGAGTGGGCGGAGCTACTATGGTCTGGGAACCAATCAGGAACATCCCCTGGGAATAAGTGCTGACATGGTGGACACACAAAATGTTCTATACTCATACTAATATCAATTATAAGGCTTATTTATCTATCACAATTGATCTAGTATGACATAAGGTGATATAATAATAGCACAGAAACATAAAAAGTACGCCAGAACAAATAATATATAGCATAATTTGACGCCTGAGAGGAAAGGAACTTGATGGACCAAGCTGTCTCAAGGCCATTATACTACCCAGTATCTAGTCACTATGATGAGAGAAAACGGAGGCTGACGCTGGCTAACCGTAATAAACACTCGTAGGTTACGGAAAAAGTGTAAAGAAAGCAAATTTTTTGGGCAGAAAAAATATTTCCCTCGTACCTGGGCAGCCGCACGTAACGGCCATTATCTTGGAAGTAAGTTATTCACCTATTTTCACAAAAAACATAAAAGAATGATTGTTTTACAAGATGAAATGTACCTTTTTGAGTATCCCAAATATTTTCAGATTTGTGTGGGCAACAAGGCTGATATCCTCCTAAATGTCAAAAAACTTATAAACTTTATTTTTTTTAGAATGAAGATAAGGTTCATTATAGAACTGGTAATCGAGCAATGATGGAATTAGAAGTGTTCTATCAGCAGCAAGTGTCAAAACCACTTTTCCAAGTACCACTTCACAGGGGTCTGCTGCCAAATGTAATTTTTAGTATATTTTGCTTTTTTCATTTGTTTTTTGGCCAATCTTTCTGAAACTTCATTAAAGCATGGTCAATATAAGCTTCTAATAGTACACAAAATATGAACGTAATTGGTCAACAAATAAAAAAGTAAAAAATTTAGGCCAAAACAGGGTAAGTAGAGATTACTCAGCGCGAACGAAAAATTTTGTCGAAAAATTCACAAATTGAGTTAATCTTATAGAAAAATAGCTTAACTCTCTGGCAACACAATGGTACCAGAATCATTGTTCTATGACATTCCTACAAGGAATTATGGTCATTTAAAACACCTAGGGTGACGTCACCACCCACGGCAGGTGTGCTCACCTGTCGTCAATTTTAATTTTTTTTTCCCTTTTTTTTTCGTGTACTTATTGTATTATTCTTTCTAAGATAATAATTGACGATTTGGCATCATAATACAGTGGGTGGGACTTATCCATAGACTTCCAGCCAATCAGGAACCTTCTGGCACCATTTTGCTGACGTCATGGAAAATTCCAGTCTCGGGGTGGCCGGGGAATATGCTTCAATATAACGTAATTATAGCTTCTACGGCTTATTTATCTATCACAATTGATCTAATATGACATAATAAACAATATAAATAACAAAAAAATATGGTAAATACTCCAGAATGAATAATATGTGGCATATACTTCCAGCTCTCCCTCTGGAATATAATATTTCTATAGTCAGGGATGGGCTTCCATTCTCCTTCTTTCACCTCCAGGGTCCTTATATTAAAGAAAATGGGCATGGGGTAACTATGATATACACTCTTAATGCTGAGAAAAATGCTATTTTCCCGAAAAAAAAAAATCGGTGGTCCGGCTGTTTCGCGGATTATCTCGGAAGTAAGTTATTCACATATATAAGTTAATAATAGCAGGAATGCAGTGAAATTCACAGAGAACATAAAGGAAAAATTGTTTTACAACGAAATGGACAGCTTTTTGAGATATCATAATTTGTTTTTGATTTTTGTGAGGGCAAAGGTCAGATATTTGGCTGAATTTCAAAACCATACAAACTTTATTTTTTTTAAGAATGAAGAAAGGATATATTACAGTTCGGATGGCCATTTGAAATACAGTTTAGCATTGTTTTATGCGTAGATAATGCCAAAACAGCTTCTCCAAGTCCCATTACGAAAATACTGTTCAATATGTATGATTATTAGTAAATAATTTATTTCTCAGTTGTTTTTTGAGCTATCTTATTGAAACTTGGTCACATTACTATTGAAAGGTGCTTCTTTACGTACAAAAAAAAAAATGAAAGAAATCGAACGAAAAATAAAAAAGTTCAGGTGCTAACGTAGTACATGCCCCTTGAGATTTGCCTAAAATGGGACATTGTTTTGTCACTGAACATGTTGCAGAGATGGCCTGTTTCAGCTTGCTCAGGGTGGCATTTTTCCACAAAACTTTGCAACTTATTCCACAATCCACACATGTCCTTAATCACTGAAGAAGGCACCTCCTTCACTCCCTCTTCCTCCTCCTCTAAAGCAAATTCCTCATGGTGGCTTATGTAAGAGTCACAAGCAATAAACAAACAGTAAACACAATGAATTTATTGTGAAATGTTTGGATGAGCGAGCAGGGTAATGTTCATTCAAGGATAAACAAAGCTAGACTGGCTCACGGCGCCTGCCACGTAGGCACGGGCAGGCAGACAGGTCTGGTACGCGGCTGAAGCACAGGGCACAGGCCAAAACTCGGGACAAAATTTAGCCGAAAAAAAGTGGTCAAAACTTGAAGCGGTCAATATTCAGGGCAGCCGAAACTTGGGGTTCTACTGAACATACCAGTAGACCTCCCAAAGAAATTATCAAATTTAATGCTACCATAATTTCATGTTACCCTTAAACTGGAATTTACTGCATTAAAAGGGTCATTAAAGCATACCAGATAACATTAGAACTAACCAAAGACAATGACGGAAGATTAAATTAATGGAAAATTTATTTCAATATGCACACAAACTTAGTTACTAATCTAAAAAAATATACCATAAGCAAAATATAATGGCTGGAGACAAGTGGTTTTTAAAGGCTGCAGTGCTGGAGTGTGAACAAGGCAACTTTTATATAGGGATTCAGGGACTAAAAGTTCTGGAGGTGCGATTAAAAATCACTTATCTCCGTTCACTCCTAACTTGCTTATGCAAATCTGCTGGATGCTCAAGGCCCTGTACTCTACTCACTAATTGTTCTGAGCCACAAAAATTAGGTACTGAAAATTTTTGAATACCATACATCACATTAACTAAATTTTGATATTGTTATCAGTTTGTTACCTGGAAATGTTGATCACTAAGTAATCTGCAACTGGACCAAACTTCTTCACTCCAAGTATAAAATCTTGCACATGATCTACCGAATTCTTATTTTTGCCAAGGTTGACCCCCAGTACTGCTTTTCGGTGTCCTGGAGGAGGTAACTGTGATAAGCGTTCATACACAGCTTCATGACCGTCACTGTTGAAACCATATCTGAAGGGAAATAATAACAATACATATAGTGATTGGTGAAAGCATGGAGTGATTGGTGAAATAATGAGGTAAAGGGTGTGATAAAACAGAAAATGTCATGTATGACAGATTTTTACCGAAGTGTTAGGAAAAGGGTGGAGTATATAGGAAGTAAGAGAAATGTGATGAAAGTGGTGAGGGAGTGCAAAAGGAGAGCAAATGATAGAGTGGGTTAGGCACTGTAAACAAATTTGCTGAGAATAAGAAAAAAATTGGAGTGAGATAAATAGGTTAAGAAAGCTCATGGAACAATGGATCTGACAGTTAAAAACAGAATAGGGGAGTTAGTAGATAGGGAGTTGGAGGTATTGGGAAGATGGCGGGAATATGTATTTTGAGGAACTGTTAAATGTTGATGAAGAGAGGGAGGTAGTAATTTCATACACTGGCCAAGGAGGTATAACATCTTTTAGGAATGAAAAAGAGCCAGATGTGAGTGTGGGGGAGGTGCGCAAGGCATTAGGTAGAATGAATGAAGGTACAGCAGCTGGAACTGATGGGATCATGAGAGAAATGTTAAAAGTAGGGAGGGGGGGGAATATAGTGTTGGAGTGGTTGGTACTTTTGTTCAATAGATGTTTGAAAGAGGAGATGGTACCTAGGGACTGGCAGAATATGTACAATTCCTTTATATATGGGAAAGGGGACAAAAGAGATTGTAAAAATTATAGGGAAACAAGTTTACTGGTGAGGGGCTCTTGATCTGTGCTCCGGTTCCCTGAATCGAGCCTGAATACCTTCCATCCCCCCCCCCCCTATATGCGCTGTATAATCCTACGGGTTTAGCATTCTCTCATGATTATACTAATATAATAATTGAAAGAATTAGAGATAAGACAGAGAACAGGACTGCAGATGAACAAGGAGGCTTTAGAATGGGTAGAGGATGTGTAGATCAAGTGTTTACTTTGAAGTATACAAATGAACAACATTTAAAGATAGGGATGTTTTCATTGCATTTATGGATTTAGAAAAGGCATATAATAGGGTGGATATGGGAGCAATGTGGCAGATGTTGCAAATGTATGGAATAGGTAGTAAGTTACTAAATGCTGTAGAGAGTTTTTATGAGGATAGTGAAGCTCAGGTTATGGTGTGTAGGAGAGAGGGAGATTACTTCCCAGTAAAAGTAGACCTTAGACAGGGGTATGTAATGTCACCATGGCTGTTTAACATATTTATAGATGGAGTTGTAAAAGAAGTAAATGCTAGGGTGTTGGGGAGAGGGGTGGGATTAAATTATGGGAAATCAAATACAAAATGGAAGTTGTCACAGCTACTTTTTGCTAATGATACTGTGCTTTTGGAAGATTCTAAAGAGAAGCTGCAAAGGTTAGTGGACAAGTTTGGGAGGGTGTGTAAAGAAAGCTGAAAGTGAACATAGATAAGAGTAAGGTGATGAGGGTATCAAATTAGTTTGGTAAAGAAAAATTGGATATCATGCCAAATCTAAAGGTTGTTAACATCAAGTACTGAGCCCCTGCTTAGGCGAGATGGGACCTACACAGATGACGGCAAAGAAATGAGTGAGATACTAAAGTCCCAATATGACTCAGTTTTCAGCAAGCCATTAACCAGGCTAAATGAATTCTTTAAGACCAAGACCCAAAATTTGGTCATCTCAAAAATCTTTGATATTATCTTAACACCACAAAACTGGAAAGGCAATAAATGACGTGCCTATGCACACTACCCCAGGGCCAGACTCATTGCACTCTGTGTTCATCAAGAACTGCAAGAAGCCCCTGTCATGTGCCTTCAACATTCTATGGAGAGGGAGCATAGACACAGGCATCATCCCACACTCGCTAAAAACAACAGATATAGCCCCACTCTACAAAGGTGGCAGCAAAGCAACTGCAAAGAACTACAGACCAATAGCACTAACATCCCATATCATAAAAATCTTTGAAAGGGTTCTAAGGAGTAAGATCACCAACCACCTAGATACTCATCAATTACACAACCCAGGGCAACACGGGTTTAGAGCAGGTTGCTCCTGCCTGTCCCAACTACTGGACCACTATGACAAGGTCCTGGATAATATAGAGGATAAACAAAATGCAGATGTAGTATTCACAGACTTTGCAAAAGCCTTCGACATGTGTGACCATGGTGTAATAGCACACAAAATGCATGATAAAGGAATAACAAGAAAAGTTGGATGACGGATCTATAACTTCCTAATAGAACACAGAGAGTAATAGTAAACAGTAAAGTCTGAGGCAACTATGGTCAAAAGTACTGTTCCACAAAGCAGAGTACTTTTGCCCATCCTATTCCTCATCCTCGTATCTGACAGAGACAGAGATGTAAGCCAGAGCTCCGTGTCTTCCTTTGCAGATGACACCCGAAATGCTATGACAGTATCCTCCATCGAAGACACCGCAAGACTCCAAGCAGATATCAACCAAATCTTCAAATGAGCCACTAAAAACAATATGAAGTTCAATGAAGAAAAATTTCAACTACTCAGATATGGAAAACTTGAGGAAATTAAAACTGTAACAGGGTATACAGCAAATTCTAACCATACAACAGAGTAAAAAAGTAATGTGAAGGACCTGGGAATGATAATATCAGTGGATCTCACCTTCAAAGACCACAACAATGTATCCACCATATCTGCTAGAAAAATGATAGGATGGATAATGAGAACCTTCAAAACTAGGGACACCAAGCCCATGATAATTCTCTTCAAATCACTTGTTCACTCTAGGCGGGAATACTACTGTACACTAACTGTCCCCTTCAAGACAGGTGAAATTGCTGACCTGGAGAGTGTAAAAAGAACTTTCACAGCACATATAAGTATGATAAAGCACCTAAATTACTGGGAATGGTTGAACTCCCTTGATTTTATTTCTCTGGAATGCAGGCAAGAAAGATACATGATAATGTACACTTGGAAAATCCTAGAGGCACTGGTACCAAACTTGCACACGAAAATCACTCCCAGTGAAATAACAAAACTAGGCAGGAGATGCAACATTCCCCCAATGAAAAGCAGGAGTGCCACAAGGACACTGAGACAACACACTAAGTGTCAGGGGTCCAAGATTGTTCAACTGCCTCCCAGCACACACAAGGGGGATTACCAATAGACCCCTGGCTGTCTTCAAGAAGGCACTGGAAAGGCACCTGAAGTCAGTACCTTATCAGTTGGGTTGTGGTTCGTACTTATTTACTTATTTTATGTCTTTGCAAACAGTACATTGAGATTTTGTATTTACAATAGTGGGTTGCAATGCAAAGAGAGCCTCTATTATGCCTAGGCATTATGGGCCAACTTAACATTATTGGCTTACAGACTACTTAACACTAAGGATTATATCATAGTTGTACAGTAGGATAGTAACTATATCATAGTTGTACAGTTTGCGTGTGACCAGCAATAACAGCCTGGTTGATCACACCCAGATCCACCACAAGACCTGGTCTCAGACTGAGCCACAGGGGCACTGACCCCTGAAACCCTCTCCAGGTATCATACTGGAGGGTGGGAGTATGGAAAAAGTAAATGTGTTCATATATTTGAGGGTAGATTTGTCTGCAGACGGGTTTATGAAGGACGATCTTAACTGCAGAATTGATGAAGGAAAAAAGGAGAGTGGTGCATTGGGGTGTCTGTGGAGACAAAAAACATTATCCATGGAGGCAAAGAAAGGAATGTATGAGAGTATAGTGGTACCAACACTCTTATATGGGTGTAAAGCATGGGTTGTGAATGCTGTAGCGAGGAGGAGGCTAGAGGCAGTGGAGATGTCATGTCTAAGGGCAATGTGTGGTGCAAATATAATGCAGAGAATTTGTAGTGTGGAAATTAGGAAGAGGTGTGAAGTTACAAAAAGTATTATTCAAAGGGCAGACGACGGGTTATTGAGGTACTTTGGTCATTTAGAGAGGATGGAGCAAAACAGAATGACTTGGAGGGTGTATAAATCTGTAGTGGAGGGGAGGAGGGGTAGGGGTCATCCTAGGAAAGGATGGAGGGAAGGGGTTAAAGAGGTTTTGTGTACAAGGGTCCTGGACATGCAGCAGGCATGTGTGAGTGTGTCAGATAGGAGTGAATGGAGACAAATGGTTTTTGCGACCTGACGAGCTGCTGAAGTGTGAGCAGGGTAATATTTTGTGAAGGGATTCAAGGAAACCAGTTAGCTGGACTTGAGTTCTGGAAATGGGAAGTATAATGCCTGCACTTTGAAGGAGGCATTTGGGATATTGGCTGTTTGGAGTGACATCTAAACTGTCATATCTAAGCACCTGTGTGAATGATGGTGAAAGTGATGAATGATGGTTAGTGTTTCTTTTTTGGGTTACCCTGCTTCAGTGGGAGACGACCAACATGTAAAAAAATAAAAAAATAAAAAAAAAAACATATATTTATATGTCCAAAATCCTAAACTGTACTGTATTACATCAGGAAACTGAACCCTGACAAAAAGTCTAATGTAACTCCTTAAAGTTATAAATCACACCATGTTCCTATTTTTGTAATTTTATTCATATCAACAACCATTATTACATTACCTCCATACTTGCCCTATTAATTCTCTTGAAGTTAAGTTTCATTGTAACATTAAATTTTAATTTAATGTTTTTCACTAAATGCTCAATTTTCCCTAAAGAATGTTAATTTTTTTATTACAGTTGACTGTCAGATAACATGGAATTTACAGCCCTGAAAACAGTATGTAATAAAAAGTGCATGTAAAGTGAACTGGAGAACATGTGGGAAAAAGAGAGTTACATTCCTAAGACAGCAACCCCCCCTCCCCCCCCACAAAAAAAAAAATATATATATATATATATATATATATATATATATATATATATATATATATATATATATATATATATATATATATATATATATATATATATATATATATATATATATATATATATATATATATATATATATATATATATATATATATATATATATATATGCCTCAAATTGTAAAAAACAATGAGAATAATTTAATTGTAGATCGATGTGATGTGCATCAGTCAAAGATCCTGCAACCACATATCTGCTAGTAGACAGAGGTAGTATCATACTGTTTGGATGTCCAACTCACTGCAACTGCATGATGCATATAAAGGAGTGGTTGGAGTATTCACAGGAGGGCTTAGAGCAGTTGGAGTGAGTGGGTTCAGTGTGGGGGTGGAGGACAAAGAGGTAGTAACTGGGGAACTGTTGTTGTGGGAGGTGGAGACTGAATGGTGGAGGGGTTGGGGCAGGAGCTGGAGGCTGGTGTTAGAAAGTGGAGGATGCTAGATGGCAGAGGGGTGAAGGCTGGAAGCAATGTGGCTGAGTGATGGTGACCGTGATGGTGACCGTGTGGGTGACTGTTGGTGGCCTGGTGTGGGTGGTGGTGTGTATGATGGGAGTGTGTGTAGTTGGTGTGGGCAGTAATTAAGGTGGGGGGTGGCTATGTGACTAGGTGTGTGGATGGCATGTTAGCATGGGTAACAGGGGGGTGGGGGTGGGGGGGGGGCTGTGGGAGGGGGGCTGTCTAGGCTAGAAGCTGTGGGAAAGTGGTGTGGGTAAAACATGTGGCTGTTGGTAGCCTGGTGTGCGTGTGAGGCTCTGGGAGTGGGACTGTGTGGGCTAGAAGCTGTAGGGAAGTGGTGTGAGTGAAAGTATGGGTAAGGTGTGAGAGAGGGGCCATGTGGGCTTGAAGCTGCGAGGGAGTGGTGTGGGTGAAAAGTGTGGTTGTCAGTGGCCTGGTGTGGATGGTGATTAGATGATGGGTAACTGGGTGGGTCCGTGCAGTTGGTGGTGTAAGCAGTAATGAGGGTGGCAGGTGACTAAGTGATTAGGTATGTGGATGATGTGTTAGAGTGAAAGGTCAGGTAAGGTGTGGAATTATCAGGTGTGACTTAATAATGGTCCAGGATGGACCATAATGTAATCTAAATGTTTCTCTACCATGGGAATTATTCCAATTACTATTGTAACTTCAATTCTTCAGCACAATACAGTAAATCACAATTGTACTATAACCTGTTAATGATAGCCAAGTCCTCTTTCAGTCGGAAGACACGTGGCTTGGGATTGCCTGGCTGGGGTAGTGGAGTCACTGAACCCACTTCCACAAAACTGAAGCCCATTTTGAACAGACCCTCTACAGCTTCACCATTCTTGTCAAACCCTGCAGCTAGACCAATGGGGGTCTTGAAGAGGAGGTTCAGCACTCTGCTCTCCTTAAATATACAGTACAAATATAATGATGCTTATTATCTTATTTGACAGCTTAGCAGGGCCATTCACAATGTTCTAAAATATCACTTATAATAAAGCTGTCCATCTACACAATACTAAACTCCTATTTAATTCACCAAATTTTGGACTGTCATGCAGCATGCAAAAACTGATGCATGGTAATCAAAACAATGTTGCCTCTAGAGAATTATTACAACATATAATTCATGGGATAAATAAATCAAGATGGATTCAAATAACAGCCACACACATAAACATGTTTGGACTACATGATCTATATCATGTTAGGAAACAACAGCATTTCCTGCCACCCTGGTAGATAATGGCTTTTGATATCACACTGCCTACCTACCCTCCTGAAAAATTAATCACGTGAAATCCTCAACCCCAATAGCTTTCTAAACTCAAGTGCTCTGGAACACACATGGCCTTAAGGCAAAGAATAATATAACACAGACTATTTATTCTAATGGCTTCCTTCAATGTGAGAATGGGAGGGCAGGAAGTGCTGTTATTGTAAACCACTTGATGGTACTATATGGATATGGAAAGCCTTTTATTTACTATGTTACCAAATAATCAAGCAAACTGCTTCCATTACAATGCCTCACAATAGAGTGGAACCTTGGTTTACGAACTCCCCACCATGCAAATTTTTCAGGATACGAACCATCGTTCAGTTAATTTTTTGCTTCTGGATACGAACGAAATTTCAGGATGCGAACTTCCCCCTCAAGGGAGGTTCCTTAAATAATCAAATAAATAAAATATTTATTTCTTTGCAAAGGTTACAACGTGTGTTTACATATCATAATATGACTGGAGCAAAGAAAGCCACTATCATGCCAAGGCATTTCAGGCAGACTTAACCTAATACTAATAGACTATACTTAAGTCTAGACAGGTGAAAAGTGTACTAGTAGTGATTACCAATGTTTTGCTGATGGTGGTGCCAACTTCTGGCAGCCTTTTGAAGCTTCTCCTTACTGTTATTATTATTACTATTATTATTATTACTATTATACTGTATTATTATTATTATTATAATAATTATTATTATTAGTAGTATGTACGTGGTAATAGGCTCTTGATCTAGGGAATTGGATCTGTGCTCCAGTTCCCTAAATCAATAATAATAATAATAATAATAATAATAATAATAATAACAATAATAATAATAATAATAATAATATTATAATACATATGTATTAATAATAGTAGTAGGTTGGTAGACAGCAACCACCCAGGGAAGTACTACCGTCCTGCCAGATGACTGTGAAACAGAAACCTGTAACTGTTTTGCATGATGGTAGGATTACTGGTGTCTTTTTCTGTCTCATAAACACGCTAGATAACAGGGATATCTTGCTACTCCTACTTACACTTTGGTCACAGTTCACAGACACACACATGCATATATATATATACATACATCTAGGTTTTTCTCCTTTTTCTAAATAGCTCTTGTTCTTCTTTATTTCTTCTATTGTCCATGGGGAAGTGGAAAAGAATCTTTCCTCCGTAAGCCATGCGTGTCGTATGAGGCGACTAAAATGCTGGGAGCAATGGGCTAGTAACCCCTTCTCCTGTAAACATTTACTAAAAAAGAGAAGAAGAAAAACTTTATAAAACTGGGATGCTTGAATGTGCGTGGATGTAGTGCGGATGACAAGAAACAGATGATTGCTGATGTTATGAATGAAAAGAACATGGATGTCCTGGTCCTAAGCGAAACAAAGCTGAAGGAGGTAGGGGAGTTTCAGTGGGGGGAATAAATGGGATTAAATCTGGAATATCTGAGAGAGTTAGAGCTAAGGAAGGGGTAGCAATAATGTTGAAGGATCAGTTATGGAAGGAGAAAAGAGAATATGAATGTGTAAATTCAAGGATTATGTGGATTAAAGTAAAGGTTGGATGCGAAAAGTGGGTCATAATAAGCGTGTATGCACCTGGAGAAGAGAAGAATGAAGAGGAGAGAGAGAGAGATTTTGGGAGATGTTAATTGAATGTATAGGAACCTTTGAACCAAGTGAGAGAGTAATTGTAGTAGGGGTCCTGAATGCTAAAGTAGGAGAAACTTTTAGAGAGGGTGTGGTAGGTAAGTTTGGGGTGCCAGGGGTAAATGATAATGGGAGCCCTTTGGTTGAACTTTCTATAGAAAGGGGTTTAGTTATAGGTAATACATATTTTAAGAAAAAGAGGATAAATAAGTATACAAGACATGATGTAGGGCAAAATGACAGTAGTTTGTTGGATTATGTATTGGCAGATAAAAGACTGTTGAGTAGACTTCAGGATGTACATGTTTATAGAGGGGCCAAAGATATATCAGATCACTTTTTAGTTGTAGCTACATTGAGAGTAAAAGGTAGATGGGATACAAGGAGAATAGAAGCATCAGGGAAGAGAGAGGTGAAGGTTTATAAACTAAAAGAGGAGGCAGTTAGGGTAAGATATAAACAGCTATTGGAGGATAGATGGGCTAATGAGAGCATAGGCAATGGGGTCGAAAAGGTATGGAGTAGGCTTAAAAATGTAGTGTTAAGAGTGTTCAGCAGAAGTTTGTGGTTACAGGAAAGTGGGTGCGGGAGGGAAGAGGAGCGATTGGTGGAATGATGATGTAAAGAGAGTAGTAAGGGAGAAAAAGTTAGCATATGAGAAGTTTTTACAAAGTAGAAGTGATGCAAGGAGGGAAAAGTATATGGAGAAAAAGAGAGAGGTTAAGAGAGTGGTGAAGCAATGTAAAAAGAGAGCAAATGAGAGAGTAGGTGAGATGTTATCAACAAATTTTGTTGAAAATAAGAAAAAGTTTTGGAGTGAGATTAACAAGTTAAGGAAGCCTAGAGAACAAATGGATTTGTCAGTTAAAAATAGGAGAGGAGAGTTATTAAATGGAGAGTTAGAGGTATTGGGAAGATGGAGGGAATATTTTGAGGAATTGTTAAATGTTGATGAAGATAGGGAAACTGTGATTTCATGTATAGGGCAAGGAGGAATAACATCTTGTAGGAGTGAGGAAGAGCCAGTTGTGAGTGTGGGGGAAGTTCGTGAGGCAGTAGGTGAAATGAAAGGGGGTAAGGCAGCTGGGAATGATGGGATAAAGATAGAAATGTTAAAAGCAGGTGGGGATATAGTTTTGGAGTGGTTGGTGCTATTATTTAATAAATGTATGGAAGAGGGTAAGGTACCTAGGGATTGGCAGAGAGCATGCATAGTTCCTTTGTATAAAGGCAAAGGGGACAAAAGAGAGTGCAAAAATTATAGAGGGATAAGTCTGTTGAGTATACCTGGTAAAGTGTATGGTAGAGTTATTATTGAAAGAATTAAGAGTAAGACAGAGAATGGGATAGCAGATGAACAAGGAGGTTTTAGGAAAGGTAGGTGATGTGTGGACCAGGTGTTTACAGTGAAACATATAAGTGAACAGTATTTAGATAAGGCTAAAGAGGTTTTTGTGGCATTTATGGATTTGGAAAAGGCATATGACAGGGTGGATAGGGGGGCAATGTGGCAGATGTTGCAAGTGTATGGTATAGGAGGTAGGTTACTGAAAGCAGCGAAGAGTTTTTATGAGGATAGCGAGGCTCAAGTTAGAGTATGTAGGAAAGAGGGAGATTATTTCCCAGTAAAAGTAGGCCTTAGACAAGGATGTGTGATGTCACCATGGTTGTTTAATATATTTATGGATAGGGTTGTAAGAGAAGTAAATGCGAGGGTCTTGGCAAGAGGCATGGAGTTAAAAGATAAAGAATCACACACAAAGTGGGAGTTGTCACAGTTGCTCTTTGCTGATGACACTGTGCTCTTGGGAGATTCTGAAGAGAAGTTGCAGAGGTTGGTGGATGAATTTGGTAGGGTATGTAAAAGAAGAAAATTAAAAGTGAATACAGGAAAGAGTAAGGTTATGAGGATAAAAAGATTAGGTGATGAAAGATTGGATATTAGATTGGAGGGAGAGAGTATGGAGGAGGTGAATGTATTGATATTTGGGAGTGGACGTGTCAGCGGATGGGTCTATGAAAGATGAGGTGAATCATATAATTGATGAGGGGAAAAGGGTGAGCGGTGCACTTAGGAGTCTGTGGAGACAAAGAACTTTGTCCTTGGAGGCAAAGAGGGGAATGTATGAGAGTATAGTTTTACCAATGCTCTTATATGGGTGTGAAGCATGGGTGATGAATGTTGCTGGTGATGAATGAAGGCTGGAGGCAGTGGAGATGTCATGTCTGAGGGTAATGTGTGGTGTGAATATAATGCAGAGAATTCGTAGTTTGGAAGTTAGGAAGAGGTGCAGGATTGCCAAAACTGTTGTCCAGAGGGCTGAGGAAGGGTTGTTGAGGTGGTTTGGATATGTAGAGAGAATGGAGCGAAACAGAATGACTTCAAGAGTGTATCAGTCTGTAGTGGAAGGAAGGCGGGGCAGGGATTGGCCTAGGGAAGGTTGGAGGGAGGGGGGTAAAGGAGGTTTTGTTTGGGAGGGGCTTGGACTTTCAGCGGGCATGCGTGAGCGTGTTTGACAGGAATGAATGGAGACAAATGGTTTTTAATACTTGACGTGCTGTTGGAGTGTGAGCAAAGTAACATTTATGAAGGGATTCAGGGAAACCAGCAGGCCGGACTTGAGTCCTGGAGATGGGAATAACAGTGCCTGCACTCTGAAGGAGGGGTGTTAATGTTGCAGTTTAAGAACTGCAGTGTAAAGCACCCTTCTGGCAAGACAGTGATGGAGTGAATGATGGTGAAAGTTTTTCTTTTTTGGGCCACCCTGCCTTGGTGGGAATTGGCCAGTGTGCTAATAATAATAAAAAAAATAATTATAATAATATGTATGTACTAAGCATAATAATAATAATAAAAATAATAATAATAATAATAATAATAATAATAATAATAATAAATATAATAACAATAATAATAATAATAATAACAAAATTATAGGGGGATAAGTCTGCTGAGTATACCTGGTAAAGTGTATGGTAGAGTTATTATTGAAAGAATTAAGAGTAAGACGGAGAATAGGATAGCAGATGAACAAGGAGGCTTTAGGAAAGGTAGGGGGTGTGTGGACCAGGTGTTTACAGTGAAACATATAAGTGAACAGTATTTAGATAAGGCTAAAGAGGTCTTTGTGGCATTTATGGATTTGGAAAAGGCGTATGACAGGGTGGATAGGGGGGCAATGTGGCAGATGTTGCAAGTGTATGGTGTAGGAGGTAGGTTACTGAAAGCAGTGAAGAGTTTTTACGAGGATAGTGAGGCTCAAGTTAGAGTATGTAGGAAAGAGGGAAATTTTTTCCCAGTAAAAGTAGGCCTTAGACAAGGATGTGTGATGTCACCGTGGTTGTTTAATATATTTATAGATGGGGTTGTAAGAGAAGTAAATGCGAGGGTCTTGACAAGAGGCGTGGAGTTAAAAGATAAAGAATCACACACAAAGTGGGAGTTGTCACAGCTGCTCTTTGCTGATGACACTGTGCTCTTGGGAGATTCTGAAGAGAAGTTGCAGAGATTGGTGGATGAATTTGGTAGGGTGTGCAAAAGAAGAAAATTAAAGGTGAATACAGGAAAGAGTAAGGTTATGAGGATAAAAAGATTAGGTGATGAAAGATTGAATATCAGATTGGAGGGAGAGAGTATCGAGGAGGTGAATGTATTCAGATATTTGGGAGTGGACGTGTCAGCAGATGGGTCTATGAAAGATGAGGTGAATCATAGAATTGATGAGGGGAAAAGAGTGAGTGGTGCACTTAGGAGTCTGTGGAGACAAAGAACTTTGTCCTTGGAGGCAAAGAGGGGAATGTATGAGAGTACTGTATAGTTTTACCAACGCTCTTATATGGGTTGTTGAGGTGGTTCGGACATGTAGAGAGAATGGAGCGAAACAGAATGACTTCAAGAGTGTATCAGTCTGTAGTGGAAGGAAGGCGGGGTAGGGGTCGGCCTAGGAAAGGTTGGAGAGAGGGGGTAAAGGAGGTTTTGTGTGCGAGGGGCTTGGACTTCCAGCAGGCATGCGTGAGCGTGTTTGATAGGAGTGAATGGAGACAAATGGTTTTTAATACTTGACGTGCTGTTGGAGTGTGAGCAAAGTAACATTTATGAAGGGGTTCAGGGAAACCAGCAGGCCAGACTTGAGTCCTGGAGATGGGAAGTACAGTGCCTGCACTCTGAAGGAGGGGTGTTAATGTTGCAGTTTAAAAACTGTAGTGTAAAGCACCCTTCTGGCAAGACAGTGATGGAGTGAATGATGGTGAAAGTTTTTCTTTTTCGGGCCACCCTGCCTTGGTGGGAATTGGCCAGTGTGATAATAAAAAATAATATAAAAAATAATAACAACAATAATAATAATAATAATACAATGTAATAATAACAATAATAATAATAATAATAATAATAATAATAATAATAATAATAATATTATTATGTTGTCATTTTTAGACATTTTTCGTAATTTTTTTTTCATATTTCTGTGCCAAATGCTTCAAAATACAAATTGGTAACCCTCTGGGTGGCTGTAGGTTCTGCTAGACCATGGCTATCTCAGTGCCAACCAAGGGTCAAAAGGAAGGGGAGGTGAGCCGCTCTGAGTGACCACAGCAGACCCTTGGGATGCGTAATTTTGTCTTATATTGTACAAATTTCTTACACAATGCCTCACTCAAAGAGACAGTAGTCGTGTACAATCAGCAAGAAGCTCAGAAAGCAATTAGAAACTATGAAAAAAGCTAGAGAAACGAAGAAGGTAACAGCAGAGAGTGGGGCAGCTGACCACCACCACTGTGGCCACAGTGATCACGTCTTCACCTATATATACATCTGTCTTGACCACACCTGTGGTTACATATGTGACGACCTCACCACTAATCATACATAAACACAAGCTACCTGGAGTTTACCTGGAGAGAGTTCCGGGGGTCAATGCCCCCGCGGCCCGGTCTGTGACCAGGCCTCCTGGTGGATCAGAGCCTGATCAACCAGGCTGTTACTGCTGGCTGCACGCAAACCAACGTACGAGCCACAGCCCAGCTGGTCAGGTACCGACTTTAGGTGCTTGTCCAGTGCCAGCTTGAAGACTGCCAGGGGCCTATTGGTAATCCCCCTTATGTATGCTGGGAGGCAGTTGAACAGTCTCGGGCCCCTGACACTTATTGTATGGTCTCTTAACGTGCTAGTGACACCCCTGCTTTTCATTGGGGGGATGTTGCATCATCTGCCAAGTCTTTTGCTTTCGTTGTGAGTGATTTTCGTGTGCAAGTTCGGTACTAGTCCCTCTAGGATTTTCCAGGTGTACATAATCATGTATCTCTCCTGCCTGTGTTCCAGGGAATACAGGTTCAGGAACTTCAAGCGTTCCCAGTAACTGAGGTGTTTTATCTCCGTTATGCACGCCGTGAAGGTTCTCTGTACATTTTCTAGGTCAGCAATTTCACCTGCCTTGAAAGGTGCTGTTAGTGTGCAGCAATAATCCAGCCTAGATAGAACAAGTGACCTGAAGAGTGTCATCATGGGCTTGGCATCCCTAGTTTTGAAGGCTCTCATTATCCATCCTGTCATTTTTCTAGCAGCTGCGTTTGATACAATGTTACGGTCCTTGAAGGTGAGATCCTCCGACATGATCACTCCCAGGTCTTTGACGTTGGTGTTTCGCTCTATTTTGTGGCCAGAATTTGTTTTGTACTCTAATGAAGATTTAATTTCCTCGTGTTTACCATATCTGAGTAACTGAAATTTCTCATTGTTGAACTTCATATTGTTTTCTGCAGCCCACTGAAAGATTTGGTTGATGTCCGCCAGGAGCCTTGCAGTGTCTGCAATGGAAGACACTAGGTGTGGGGTTATGGACTGGGAAGATACTAAAGTGGGAGAGTAAATGGCGGCAGGATGCTGCTGCCGGCATTGCCATCACTCGTCATTATATGGCCTATTTTATTCATTACAGAGTATATATTATGTTTCAATGTTATTAATATTATTTATGTCATATTATATGAATTGTGATAGATAACTAAGCTGTAGAGTTGATATTAGCATTATTTTGTCATGTCTCTTGAGAGGCTGGAACAAATTAATTGTATTTCAATTAATTTAAATGAGGAAAATTGACTCAGCGTACGAACAAATCAGGATACGAACAAGGTCACAGAACAGATTAAGTTTGTAATCCGAGGTTCCACTGTATTGTGCTGTACTGTGTTATACTTCATGTGCTCATTTACCTTTTATTTATTTAACCCTTAAACTGTCCAAACGTAGATCTACGTTCACCTGCGTGGTGCTCCGAATATTTTGAAAAACAATTTTTTTTTTAAATTAAAGATGAGTATTTTCTGTGGTATAAAACCAAAAAAATAATTTTTTTAGGACCAGTACTTGCCAAGATATAAGACCATGAAGTTGGCTCTGGATGCTCACCTAATGGCAACATCCAGTCCTGCTGCTTGCAGAAGTGTTGCCGATTTACCTTTTTTTCTCATTTTTATTTTAATTTATATAATTTTTGTGTTTGATAATTACAACTTATAATAGTTCTTGTGATTTCATAGCCAATCTTTGTTCTGACACTAATATTATGTACTGAAATAGTACTCAAATTGTAACAATCACACTGACAGGTGAACATTTTTACCTGCCCTGGTCATTTACTATTGTCTAGAAATATATACGAAGTATTTATAGATCCCAGCAATGTTTTAGACATGCTGGAGTATAAACCTCCTTGAAGCATGTTGTTATGACAAGGGTCAGATAAGTGACATTTGATGAATGTGCTCTGCTGGAGGGAACCTTGCCTTTATATGTTTTTATTCTTGCACACAAACGTGTCTTTGTATATCTGTCTGTCAGTCTATCTGTTTGCCTGACTATCTGTCTGCCTGTCTATCTATACATCTGTCTATCTGTACATTTATCTGTCTATCTGTACATCTGCCTATCTATCTGTACATCTGTCTATCTGTACATCTATCTGTCTGTCTATCTGTCTGTCCACCTAGTTCTGCTTAACTGTCTGTCCAGTTCAGCTTACCTGTCTTTCTGTCTTCTGTGTGTGCCTGGAGTGTAATATGAGCTCCTTGAATAATGGTGTTATGACAGCATTAGATAACAGTGACATTTGATGAATGTGCACTGCTGGAGGGGGGAACCTTGCCTTTATATGTTTTTACTCTTGCACACAAACATGCCTCTGTCTATCAGTCTGTCTATCTGTACATCTATCTGACTATCTGCACATCTATCTGTCTGTCTATCTGTACATCTATCTGTCTGTCTATCTGCACATCTATCTGTGTCTATCTGTACATCTGTCTGTCTATCTGCACATCTATCTGTTTATGTGTACATTATCTGTCTATCTGTACATCTGTCTATCTGTAGCTTCCATTCCAATATTCTACTTATGTATGTTATAATGTTCAATTGTTGTGTACTTTGACATTGTATAGAATCAGCCCAAGACGTACGCCTGCCATCTCTAGTTTGTATTAGCTGTATGTCGGGACGACATACGTTAGCGTCGCCGAGCTCTCAGTAGTACCAGTTACCAGTAACCAGTTACCAGTAGTATGACTCACTACCAACCGTCTGTGTGAATCACTGACTGCTATTCATGTTGCTGCTGACCATAGCATGTTTTTGAACGCCACTCACCCCGTAGGCACTGGTGGGTCAGTCTGAAATAGAGAGCAAAGAGAGGCAGGGCGGCTGATGGTGCTTCCCATACTTTCCGTTATAATTATATGTACTAACCAGCCTACGTGAGTGTTTTTACCCCATTCACGTTATCGAACCCACATGACACATCTATCTGGCTGTCTATCTGTACATCTATCTATCTGTACATCTATCTGTCTGTCTGTCTAGTTCTGCTTATCTGTCTTTCTGTCTGCCTGTGTGTATCTGTCTTTCCATCTGCTTGTCTCTGTCTCAGGGAGCGGCTAGTAAACCTGTTGGTTTGTCGTGTATGGGCCGCTCCCTGATTGCTGCAAAAACAGTGATAATGTGTAAGTGTGGTGAAAGTGTTGAATGATGATGAAAGTATTTTCTTTTTGGGGATTTTCTTTCTTTTTTGGGTCACCCTGCCTCGGTGGGAGACGGCCGACTTGTTGAAAAAAAAAAAAAAAAAAATCTACAAACACTGTATAGCACTTGGCCTGGAATTTTTGGGTTATCCTAGGTAATTTACACTATGTATAATAACTGTATTTATGAGTATATGTGAGAGACAGAGATATAGACAGAGATACAAACAGACAGTGATATAGACAGAGATATAGACAGACAGATATATATACAGATACAGACAGAGACAGCCAAAGCCAGCCAGCCAGCTAGCCAGCTGAATACATAAGAACATAAGAAAGAAGGAACACTGCAGCAGGCCTACTGGCCCATGCAAAGCAAGTCCATGTCACCCCCCAGCTTAGACCAATGATCCACCTAGTCAGGTCACATTCACTGAAAGAAGGAGCACAACATCTGACCTAGTAGTACAACTAGTCAGGTCCAACTCACACCCACCCACACTCACTCATGCATTTATCTAACCTATTTTTACTTTCCTCTTAAAATGTGGGCGTTAATTTGACATGACAGCAGTGAATCCTTGGTGTTTGCCACGGTATTTGCTCTAGCTGGCACTCAGTTGAACTGGTGCTCCCACAAGGTACTAAGTAGTCCCCGATTTTTTCATAGTGCACACACTGAGTGCACAGACCCATTCTTTCATGTCTGGGCGACTTAGGCCTATCGCACCAAATTTGAAGGAATGAAAAATAAAATGATCTACGTTCAGAACCTGCCTCACATCAACGTATATCTACGTGTGGACAGTTTAAGGGTTAAACAAATACAGTATTACTTACGAAACACCTGTCTAAGCATACTCACTACACTTTCCAAAACAATGACTGAGTTCTTAACTTTTGTATTAAAGTTTCTGAAATTATGCCTTACATGGCTCAAATTGTGTTATACATAAGGCAATTCATCCCCGAATCTATTATATACTCTTGTCACACCTAGATGCATTAGCACCTAATATGGGTGTATAATCAGATGTATTATTACTAACCAGTAGTTCTGACTCCTTGAGATTCACCTCAGGGACCAGGTTATATTTGGCTGCCATCACTGCTACATTGTGAGCTGTTTCAGGCTCCAGCTTGTGCAACATAGGCATAACCAGTGAATCATAGAACTTCTCATTTTTAAAGTAGATGCTGATGCCACCAAAAGCTAGCGTCCCACCAATGCCAACTTTTAAGATATCATGTATTTTTTTCTGGAAAAAAATATTTTTAAATTGGTATCATTTGTGTGAAGTAAAGATATGTTAGGTGCTAGCAAGAAAAGGATTTTGAAATAGGAAAAACAAATATCTTTTGTGACTGAGAATCCAAGACTCATCTGAAAACTCAATACAGTTCCATATTTTTTTCAATTTAATCACAACTCCAACCATTATCACATCATTACTCCTTTTTTCTTATTTTAAACTTTCTTGAAGTTAAATTTGAACTTAACATTAAAATTTAATTTAAACTTTTCAACAAATGCTCAGTTGTCACTGAGATTCGTATTACAATATTATGTAATTTTATACAATTAGATTATGTTACATACAGAGTACAGTGGTACCTCGAATATCGGCTGAAATTTGTTCCAGAAGGCTGTTCGAGTGCTGTTACCGAATGAATTTGTTCCCATAAGGAATAATGTAAATTAGATTAGTCCATTTCAGACTCCAAAAAATACACTTACAAAAGCACTTACAAAAATAAACTTACATAATCGTTTGAGTTGGTAGCTGTTCGAAATTCGAAGTACCACATATATACATATGTGTGCACATCTAATATATTTTTAGTTTTCTATTTTTTGTACCTAAACTTCTTTTCATAACTATGAACTTTTATTGTAAGAAATATAATGTTACCTACCGTTGTAATTCTAATGTACATACGTAGTATTTTGGAAATAAAGTCATATTTATTGTCAAATCAAACCCAACACTTGAACCAGTCAAAGCCACCATCTGAACCAGTCAAACCCACCATCTGAACCAGTCAAAGATTGAGACACTTATGCAACATATGGGATTCTTTATTCAGGAAACGTTTCGCCACACAGTGGCTTCATCACTCCAATACAAAGTAGAAAGGTGTAAGGAGAGGAGGAGTTTGAGGTAATCAGTCCCTCAGCCTGGAGTCGATGTGTTCAGTCCATCATTCATGAACCAGTCAAACCCACCATCTGAACCAGTCAAACCCACAACCTAAACCAGTCAGACCCACCACCTAATCCAGTCAAACCCACCATCTGAACCAGTCAAACCCACCATCTGAACCAGATCCACCACCTGAACCAGTCTAACCCACCATCTGAATCAGTCAAACCCACCATCTGAACCACTCAAACCCACCACCCGAACCAGTCAGTCAAACCCACCACCTGAGCCAATCAGTCAAACCTACCACCTGAACCAGTCAAACCCACCATCTGAACCAGATCCACCATCTGAACTAATCAAACCCACCACCTAAACCAGTCAGACCCACCACCTAATCCAGTCAGTCAAACCCACCATCTGAACCAGTCAAACCCACCATCTGAACCAGATCCACCACCTGAACCAGTCAAACCCACCACATGTAGGCACGCCTCTGGCAAGACAGTGATGGAATAAATGATGAAAGTTTCTTCTTTTTCGGATCACCCGGCCTTGGTGGGAAATGGTTGATGTGTTAATTGTGTTAGTCAGTCAAACCCACCACCTGAACCAATCGGTCAAACCTACCACCTGAACCAGTCAAACCCACCATCTGAACCAGTCAAACCCACCATCTGAACCAGATCCACCATCTGAACTAATCAAACCCACCACCTAAACCAGTCAGACCCACCACCTAATCCAGTCAGTCAAACCCACCATCTGAACTAGTCAAACCCATCATCTGAACCAGTCAGATCCAGCATCTGAACCAGTCAGATCCAGCATCTGAACCAGTCAAACCCACCACTTGAACCAGTCAGTCAAAACCCACCACTTGAACCAGTCAGTCAAACCTACCACCTGAACCAGTCAGTCAAACTCACCACCTAAACCAGTCAAACCCACCACCTAAACCAGTCCGTCAAACCCACCACCTGAACCAGTCAAACCCGCCATCTGAACCAGTCAAACCCACCATCTGAACCAGTCAAACCCGCCATCTGAACCAGTCAAACCCACCATCTGAACCAGTCAGACCCACTACTTAAACCAGTCAGTCAACTCCACCATCTAAACCGGTCAAACCCACCATAAGAACGAGATCCACCACCTGAACCAGTCAAACCCACCATAAGAACCACATCCACCACCTGAACCAGTCAAACCCACCATTTGAACCAGTCAAACCCACCACCTGAACCAGTCAGTCAAACCTACCACCTGAACCAGTCAGTCAAACCTACCACCTGAACCAGTCAGTCAAACCTACCACCTGAACCAGTCAGTCAAACCCACCATCTGAACCAGTCACACCCACCATCTGAACCAGTCAAACCTACCACCGAAACCAGCCAAACCCACCACCTAACCCAGTCAGTCAACCCCACCATCTGAACCAGATTCACCACCTGAACCAGTCAGATCCACCATCTGAACCAGTCAAACCCACCATCTGAATCAGTCAAACCCCCACCTGAACCAGTCAGACCCACCATCTGAACCAGCCAGACCCACTACCTAAACCGGTCAGTCAACCCCACCATAAGAACCAGATCCACAACCTGAACCAGTCAGACCCACCATCTGAACTACTCAAACCCACCACCTGAACCAGTCAGTCAAACCTACCACCTGAGCCAGTCAGTCAACCCCACCATCTGAACCAGATCCACCACCTGAACCAGTCAAACCCACCTCTGAACCAGTCAAACCCACTATCTGAAGCAGTCACATTCACCACCTAAACCAGTCAGTCAAACCCACCATCTGAGCCATATCCACCATCTGAACCAGTCATACCCACCACCTGAACTAATCAAACCCACCATCTGAACCAGTCAGATTCAGCATCTGAACCAGTCAAATCCACCATCTGAACCATATCCACCAATCAAACCAATCACTTGGACCAACCAAACCCATCACCTGGACCAATCAAACCCACCACTTGGACCAATCAAACCCACCAATTGAACCAAACAAACCCACCACTTGGACCAATCAAACCCATCACCTGGACCAATCAAACCCATCACCTGGACCAATCAAACCCACCACTTGGACCAATCAAACCCACCACTTGGACCAATCAAACCCATCACCTGGACCAATCAAACCCATCACTTGGACCAATCAAACCCACCACTTGGACCAATCAAACCCATCACCTGGACCAATCAAACCCACCACTTGGACCAATCAAACCCACCACTTGGACCAATCAAACCCATCACTTGGACCAATCAAACCCACCACTTGGACCAATCAAACCCATCACCTGGATCAATCAAACCCATCACCTGGACCAATCAAACCCATCACTTGGACCAATCAAGCCCACCACTTGGACCAATCAAACCCATCACTTGGACCAATCAGTCAAACCCACCATTTGGACCAATCAAGCCCATCATTTGGACCAATCAAACCCATCACTTGGACCAATCAAATCCACCACTTGGACCAATCAAACCCATCACTTGGACCAATCAAACCCATCACTTGGACCAATCAAATCCACCACTTGGATCAATCAAACCCATCACTTGGACCAATCAAACCCATCACTTGGACCAATCAAACCCATCATTTGGACCAATCAAATCCATCACTTGGACCAATCAAACCCATCATTTGGACCAATCAAACCCATCACTTGGACCAATCAAATCCACCACTTGGACCAATCAAACCCATCACCTGGACCAATCAAACCCATCACTTGGACCAATCAAGCCCACCACTTGGACCAATCAAACCCATCACTTGGACCAATCAAACCCATCACTTGGACCAATCAAACCCATCACTTGGACCAATCAAATCCACCACTTGGACAAACCAAACCCATCACTTGGACCAATCAAGTCCACCACTTGGACCAACCAAACCCATCACTTGGACCAATCAAGTCCACCACTTGGACCAATCAAACCCATCACTTGGACCAATCAGTCAAACCCATCACTTGGACCAATCAAACCCATCACTTGGACCAATCAAACCCATCACTTGGACCAATCAGTCAAACCCACCATTTGGACCAATCAAGCCCACCACTTGGACCAATCAAACCCATCACTTGGACCAATCAGTCAAACCCACCATTTGGACCAATCAAGCCCATCATTTGGACCAATCAAACCCATCACTTGGACCAATCAAATCCACCACTTGGACCAATCAAACCCATCACTTGGACCAATCAAACCCATCACTTGGACCAATCAAATCCACCACTTGGATCAATCAAACCCATCACTTGGACCAATCAAACCCATCACTTGGACCAATCAAACCCATCATTTGGACCAATCAAATCCATCACTTGGACCAATCAAACCCATCATTTGGACCAATCAAACCCATCACTTGGACCAATCAAATCCACCACTTGGACCAATCAAACCCATCACCTGGACCAATCAAACCCATCACTTGGACCAATCAAGCCCACCACTTGGACCAATCAAACCCATCACTTGGACCAATCAAACCCATCACTTGGACCAATCAAACCCATCACTTGGACCAATCAAATCCACCACTTGGACCATTCAAACCCATCACCTGGACCAACCAAACCCATCACTTGGACCAATCAAGTCCACCACTTGGACAAATCAAACCCATCACTTGGACCAATCAGTCAAACCCATCACTTGGACCAATCAAACCCATCATTTGGACCAACCAAACCCATCACTTGGACCAATCAAGTCCACCACTTGGACCAATCAGTCAAACCCACCATTTGGACCAATCAAACCCATCATTTGGACCAACCAAACCCATCACTTGGACCAATCAAGTCCACCACTTGGACCAATCAAACCCATCACTTGGACCAAACAAACCCATCACTTGGACCAATCAAACCCATCACTTGGACCAATCAAACCCATCACTTGGACCAATCAAATCCACCACTTGGACCATTCAAACCCATCACCTGGACCAACCAAACCCATCACTTGGACCAATCAAGTCCACCACTTGGACCAATCAAACCCATCACTTGGACCAATCAAACCCATCACTTGGACCAATCAGTCAAACCCACCATTTGGACCAATCAAACCCATCATTTGGACCAACCAAACCCATCACTTGGACCAATCAAGTCCACCACTTGGACCAATCAAACCCATCACTTGGACCAAACAAACCCATCACTTGGACCAATCAAACCCATCACTTGGACCAATCAAACCCATCACTTGGACCAATCAAATCCACCACTTGGACCATTCAAACCCATCACTTGGACCAATCAAGTCCACCACTTGGACCAATCAAACCCATCACTTGGACCAATCAAGTCCACCACTTGGACCAATCAAACCCATCACTTGGACCAAACAAACCCATCACTTGGACCAATCAAGTCCACCACTTGGACCAATCAAACCCATCACTTGGACCAATCAAACCCATCACTTGGACCAATCAAATCCACCACTTGGACCATTCAAACCCATCACCTGGACCAACCAAACCCATCACTTGGACCAATCAAGTCCACCACTTGGACCAATCAAACCCATCACTTGGACCAATCAAACCCATCACTTGGACCAATCAGTCAAACCCACCATTTGGACCAATCAAACCCATCATTTGGACCAACCAAACCCATCACTTGGACCAATCAAGTCCACCACTTGGACCAATCAAACCCATCACTTGGACCAAACAAACCCATCACTTGGACCAATCAAACCCATCACTTGGACCAATCAAACCCATCACTTGGACCAATCAAATCCACCACTTGGACCAATCAAACCCATCACTTGGACCAATCAAGTCCACCACTTGGACCAATCAAACCCATCACTTGGACCAATCAAGTCCACCACTTGGACCAATCAAACCCATCACTTGGACCAAACAAACCCATCACTTGGACCAATCAAGTCCACCACTTGGACCAATCAAACCCATCACTTGGACCAAACAAACCCATCACTTGGACCAAACAAACCCATCACTTGGACCAATCAAGTCCATCACTTGGACCAATCAAGTCCACCACTTGGACCAATCAAGTCCATCACTTGGACCAATCAAGTCCACCACTTGGACCAATCAAACCCATCACTTGGACCAAACCCATCACTTGGACCAATCAAACCCATCACCTGGACCGGTCACTAAGTGTATTACAATAATTATACAATCTCCCTTTCTTTGTAGGGTTTATCAGGACCACTAACAGCTTATGCCGTAAATTAATCAATCAATGCTCACCCGAAACACCTTACTGGTGAACAACCTGCTCACTCCGACCACCATCGTTATATTGTTGTTATGGTTGTTAAAGACCACCAAAGCTCTAACCTTATTGAACCCTGATCTCTCTCATCCTCGGGAGTCCGGGAAAATATATTCCTCTCACATCTTGGCTAGTAGGTAAAAATTCTAAATTTAAAATTTTAATTTCTTCGTGTAGTATACAAATTGTAGTTTACATGTAACAAAGTATTGTTAAGAACAAAGAAAGCCACCAGCATGCATGGGCATTTCGGGCAGACTAATCCTAATACTTATACACTACTTAAAACTAGACATAAGCTATGGAGTGATAGATTTTATTTGTGAATTATCACAAAAAAGAACTAGTAAAAAAATATAATTAGAAAAATTTATAGTATAGAGGTAGTAAAAATGTTAATATTACTACAATTTACAATTGTAAAATTTCTGGTGTATATTAATGCTTTAAACGTATTTAGTGATCTTAAGTTAACAGGAATTTCTTGAGTAGTTTAACTGGTTCTATGATTTTAGGCTAGGAAAGATTATATAAAAGATGATGAAGTAACAGAAGTAGTTAGTCGTGTTTGGTATAGCATAGTGTTGGTACAATTACGTCTGGGAGATGTGGTGATTTTTAATTATAGTTATAAATTGGTTGGCAGACAGGGGATCTTGGGGCCCTTTATATGCATTGCATGACTCACAGAAAAATAATGACACTCGCCACGAGTTTAATCCCCACCCGTGGTATGGTTTTTCATGAATTGCATTTTTGCATAGGGTGAGATGGACAACAGATATGTCGAAGATAGTTTTGTGCCTGTGTGTTCTGTTGTAGCTATCAAGAAGTTTGAGAGGAGGGTTTATATTGCAGTATAATGTTTGTGAAAATTTGTGTGGACTGCCTCCAAGTGAGTCGCCTACCCTGGCAAACTCTGTTGACACTAAGCTCTGAGATGGGTACCTCAGCCTCACAAGTGGCTTATAGGACAGATTTTCACAAATGATTGATGTTGCAAGAAACTCGCCTGCATGCACGTATAAAGGACTAACTTACTTGGTGTTGCAGCATATATCCTGTTCTTCAACTTCCCTAAGCTTAGCCTTAGCCCCTTTGGACTTCCCCTCAGAAACCTCGTACAACCGGGAGCCTTAATTCCTGCAATATTCAATCGTTATTAGTGGCCTGCCTGCACCTCAGAAATTCCTATATCCAAGAGGGTATGTATCCCCTAGTATAACGATGCAGACACAGACACTAGCTTCCAGACTGCCAAGAGACACTGGTACTTACTGGGCATGCACTGCCTGCTTCACACTGGGCCAACAGATCAAACTCACTCACAATTCTCCCCAGACACTGGCCAGAAATCTACGAGATAAAGTGGAGGTCTTGTCTTACTGTATGGGCCTGACGGAGGTCATCTACGGTACATCGAGGTGCCTCTACCAGATTTCCCTAGGTCTCAAATGTGAAGACACGTGGGGGGCGCCGTCTGCTGAACACGGCACGTCTTGTCCAGTTGGTGTCTGTCTTAAGAACGAGCTGGTCTCTCTTCCAGACCCTCGTCTCTTCATTCAAAACTAGGGCTGCCAGTTTTCCCTAGCTAACTTATCCTAGTGTTTGCCTACATTATCGGCCTATTACTACCTATGTTAAGATCTTAGGTCTACATTATTATTATCTACAGTTGCCTTAGTAAACCTAATATTAATATACTAACAGTAAAACTACCTACGACTTACCTGAAGGGTAAATCTATAAATAAATAAGTGCCTACCATCCACGCCACCCCCGGGGAGAGAAATGTGTTTATGTTTGGGGAGAACGCTTTTTGTTTGGGTGGGTTTAAGGGCCACCCAGCTCAGTCGTTCCATTACGGCCATGCCGGATCTGTCCTGTGGAACTTTAGGGACAAAATAAATTTCCACAGCCTCCCACTGTCGAAGGTAGGCACTAAGTCTAAATCAAGTTCACCTTCCGCGAGCCCCCACGGTGGACCCTGGACACGAGTGCCGTCCAGCCACTCTCGTCAAGCAGACTCCGGTCTAACTTCAACCGTCCAGTTTCCCCTGTGTGGACCTCTGGGGGTGTAAACTTGTTGGTTCCGGTGGTCTTAGCACCCTTTCCTTTAACTTTAACGTCTTTCGTATGTCTAGCCTTGACTGAGTGGCTCCATACTTTCCTACCCAGTGGCCCACATGCCCTGATAGCCTTTCCTCCCACTGTTACGAGGTTCCCTAGATTTAATGGCAATCTATCTCCCTCTTTACATACCCTGTAAAAGTGTTTTCCCAAGGTGGCCGAGTGTTCGTCACTACCTACCTGGTTCAGCTTCCCTGGCGGTTCATCTTGTATACTGGTATTCATTATCACTACTCCCCCAGCTATCATGGGGACAGCTTCTCCTCTATCTGGCGTGGCAGGGAATTCAGGTGGAATCCTGCCGCCTTAAACTTCCGTCGTGTAGACAGGAAGTCATCTATATGATTGGCTCCCACCAGGATACCTACATTTCTGACTGTGTCAGTGGTAATTCCCTGGTCTGCCAGCTTCACATCAAGGTCTTTCAATCGCTTAGCTGCTGCAGCAAGACCTCTCGCTGTAATTGCCCTGGGTAATGTCTCTACCACCAAGGCTGTAATGTATCTGCGATGTCCACCTAATTTGACTGTGACATCCACCACATCATAAGATTTGGGTGGGACCTGACTTATAGCCCCTCCCAACATCATACTAACTTTCTTTGTGGCCTTCAACTTTAATTTAGCCACCAACTTTTTTGTTATCAAGGATACTTGTGCTCCTGGGTCAAAGAATAATCGGGTTGTTTCGGACCTGTGCCCATTCACAACCTTTGCCATGACTGTAGGTAGGGCAGCACCTCCGTGATTCTCACTCGGAAAACCCACTAATCACGCTGGCTACCATTTCAGGTTCGGACTCACTTTCTATCTCTGCCTGAGAGATATCCCTACTAGCCTGGGGTTCCCTTAAATTATTGGGACATAGTGCAGTATGGTGCTTACCTTTGCAACAGACTCGACACTCACTGAGCTGGGTGCCACAGTCTCTCGCAAAGTGTTCCCCACAACACTTGAAGCAGTCTCAACTCCCTTAGTCTCTGTTGCCTACTGCTCAGTGCTATATACTCCGAGCAACTCGTGCTAGCGTGTTCGCCTTCGCAGAACACGCATATTCTGGCATGAGTGCCTCTGAGGTTCTGCTTAGAGGTTCTTACCTTAGACACCTCTTTACCATAGTACACTCCAACGTTAGTCGTACGAGCTTTAGACTGATCTCTCGAGATCTTTGAGCAACTTTCTGGGTTTTTATGTGGCGATGGTGCTGACTCTTCTCTCACACCTATACTCAAATGAGAAACGAGATCTCCCAACCTCTCAACAATTTGTTTTATCATGAACCTATTCGTCCGATATTTTAAGTGTAACTCATGCACTGTAGTGCCAGCCAGTTTCCTCTGAATCACCTGACTGATGAACCATTCCGACTTACCCCAATCATGTAAATCTTTAAGACTATTCGTCAAACTCATAACTTCAATTCGGAACTTCTCTAGGCTCTGAAGGTCATGGCGACAAGCCTCTAGATCCAACAACCGATAAAGTATAGCTACCTTTATCTCCTCAGTGTTGCCAAACGTGTCCTTTAATTGGTCTTTGGCATGTTGGTAATTGGTGTCGGTGGTTTGGTAATGCCGGACCTGGAGTTTACCTGGAGAGAGTTTCGGGGGTCAACGCCCCCGCGGCCCGGTCTGTGACCAGGCCTCCTGGTGGATCAGCGCCTGATCAACCAGGCTGTTGCTGCTGGCTGCACGCAAACCAACGTACGAGCCACAGCCCGGCTGATCAGGAACTGACTTTAGGTGCTTGTCCAGTGCCAGCTTGAAGACTGCCAGGGGTCTGTTGGTAATCCCCCTTATGTGTGCTGGGAGGCAGTTGAACAGTCTCGGGCCCCTGACACTTATTGTATGGTCTCTTAACGTGCTAGTGACACCCCTGCTTTTCATTGGGGGGATGGTGCATCGTCTGCCAAGTCTTTTGCTTTCGTAGTGAGTGATTTTCGTGTGCAAGTTCGGTACTAGTCCCTCTAGGATTTTCCAGGTGTATATAATCATGTATCTCTCCCTCCTGCGTTCCAGGGAATACAGGTTTAGAAACCTCAAGCGCTCCCAGTAATTGAGGTGTTTTATCTCCGTTATGCGCGCCGTGAAAGTTCTCTGTACAATTTCTAGGTCGGCAATTTCACCTGCCTTGAAAGGTGCTGTTAGAGTGCAGCAATATTCCAGCCTAGATAGAACAAGTGACCTGAAGAGTGTCATCATGGGCTTGGCCTCCCTAGTTTTGAAGGTTCTCATTATCCATCCTGTCATTTTTCTAGCAGATGCGATTGATACAATGTTATGGTCCTTGAAGGTGAGATCCTCCGACATAATCACTCCCAGGTCTTTGACGTTGGTGTTTCGCTCTATTTTGTGACCAGAATTTGTTTTGTACTCTGATGAAGATTTAATTTCCTCATGTTTACCATATCTGAGTAATTGAAATTTCTCATCGTTGAACTTCATATTGTTTTCTGCAGCCCACTGAAAGATTTGGTTGATGTCCGCCTGGAGCCTTGCAGTGTCTGCAATGGAAGACACTGTCATGCAGATTCGGGTGTCATCTGCAAAGGAAGACACGGTGCTGTGGCTGACATCCTTGTCTATGTCGGATATGAGGATGAGGAACAAGATGGGAGCTAGTACTGTGCCTTGTGGAACAGAGCTTTTCACCGTAGCTGCCTCGGACTTTACTCTGTTGACGACTACTCTCTGTGTTCTGTTAGTGAGGAAATTATAGATCCATCGACCGACTTTTCCTGTTATTCCTTTACCGCGCATTTTGTGCGCTATTACGCCATGGTCACACTTGTCGAAGGCTTTTGCAAAGTCTGTATATATTACATCTGCATTCTTTTTGTCTTCTAGTGCATTTAGGACCTTGTCGTAGTGATCCAGTAGTTGAGACAGACAGGAGCGACCTGTTCTAAACCCATGTTGCCCTGGGTTGTGTAACTGATGGGTTTCTAGATGGGTGGTGATCTTGCTTCTTAGGACCCTTTCAAAGATTTTTATGATATGGGATGTTAGTGCTATTGGTCTGTAGTTCTTTGCTGTTGCTTTACTGCCCCCTTTGTGGAGTGGGGCTATGTCTGTTGTTTTTAGTAACTGAGGGACGACCCCCGTGTCCATGCTCCCTCTCCATAGGATGGAAAAGGCTCGTGATAGGGGCTTCTTGCAGTTCTTGATGAACACATAGTTCCATGAGTCTGGCCCTGGGGCAGAGTGCATGGGCATGTCATTTATCGCCTGTTCGAAGTCATTTGGCGTCAGGATAACATCGGATAGGCTTTTGTTAATCAGATTTTGTGGCTCTCTCATAAAAAATTAATTTTGATCTTCGACTCTCAGTCTGGTTAGCGGCTTGCTAAAAACTGAGTCATATTGGGACTTGAGTAGCTCACTCATTTCCTTGCTGTCATCTGTGTAGGACCAAGTCCAAGGCTTTACCCTTGAGCTGTGAACGTAAATATTGTAATTTGACGGCATCTGACAAATCATCTCTGTCATCTATCTGGGCTTTAAACTGATCCCAGAAAGCAATGTACTCTGTTAAGGTTCCGTCGAACGTTGGTAAATTCAACTGGGGCAATCTGGGCAACACATTAACAGGCGTGCTGTTGTTCGTGTTCCTTGAAACATTTGCTCCCCCTGCTGTACCGGCCTTCAAAGTCTTTATTAACTGCCTGCAGAGTCTCATCTCTGCTTTACACTCTGCCCTTCGTTCGTCATAGTCCGTCCGTGCTACTTCGACTGTATATTCAGACTCACCTGTAGTATAGGCCTCTGTCTCATAAAGGATAAATGATCTCTCAAAGGCCTCCAGTCTTTGCTCCAAAGGTTTCAGGCAACTCTCTAGTTCCTCCCAGTCTACGTCTTGATCTTGCCTGACCGTACGACACTCCTCACATGCTTTGCTCAGGCGCCCCTTATAGGCTCCCATAGACCGCTTTAATTGACTTAGAGCTGGGACAGCTGGTACTACATCTTCACCTACCATAGTTGCGGTTTAGTTAAGATCACGGTACTAATTTGCACTTCAATTAGCCCACCCCACAGCACGAACGGTATTAGGTGAGAATGAACGAGTCTCAAGGCTTCTCAACAAGCTTAACAATTCCCTTTATTACATTGACTCTACTCTGAATCAAAAATGTACACTGTTAGCTCTCAAATCCCAATCGAAATGTGTATATCGGTGTGAAAGCTTAACCTAGCAATTTCCTGTACAATGTCAGCAAATAATTACAGGACTTAACCTAGTCTCAGGCACCATTCACAAATCCCACATTAACATGAATCAAAGACAATGAAAATCACACAATAAAAAGTGCAGTATACAAATTAAAATCACTTGGTTAACACAAATAAGTTCAACAATTAAACTTGTGAAACAGCAAATGAATAATGTATGTAAACAGCTTGGCCTAGCTTACTCAGTCTAGCGTGGATGGTTGGATAAGGTAAATCCTAACCTAGCTAGTGTGCTATAGCTTAAACCTGGCTTTATAACTCCCTGTAAATAATAACTATGTTAAATCTGTCCTAGCTACTATAGCTGTTGTAAATATTGCACAAGCCTAGCCTAACTGTGGCTACCTTGCAAATCCACTGTAAGGAATTAACACACAAGTCTCCTACTCTGGATTACTTGTAATCACTGTAAATAATTAAATTCACAAGCTTCTCTAGCCTACCTGGCCTGCCTGTAAATTACTGCAAATAATAACTAATGTGTATAGTCAGCTTGGCCTAGCCTCTGTGTAACTCTGGGCCTAGGTGTGCTAACTTAACCTAACTCTGTTAAACTGGTTCCTAAGTGTGGCCTAGCTATGATAGCTTACCCCTAGCTATTCCACATCCAGTTCGAAGGACCACTTTTTGTGAAAATTTGTGTGGACTGCCTCCAAGTGAGTCGACTACCCTGGCAAACTCTGTTGACACCAAGCTCTGAGGTGGGTACCTCAGCCTCACAAGTGGCTTATAGGACAGATTTTCACAAATGATTGATGTTGCAAGAAACTCGCCTGCATGCACATATAAAGGACTAACTTACTTGGTGTTGCAGCATATATCCTGTTCTTCAACTTCCCTAAGCTTAGCCTTAGCCCCTTTGGACTTCCCCTCAGAAACCACGTACAACCGGGAGCCTTAATTCCTGCAATATTCAATCGTTATTAGTGGCCTGCCTGCACCTCAGAAATTCCTATATCCAAGAGGGTATGTATCCCCTAGTATAACTATGCAGACACGGACACTAGCTTCCAGACTGCCAAGAGACACTGGTACTTACTGGGCATGCACTGCCTGCTGCACACCGGGCCCACAGATCAAACTCACTCACAGTTCTCCCCAGACACTGGCCAGAAATCTACGAGATAAAGTGGAGGTCTTGTCTTACTGTATGGGCCTGACGGAGGTCATCTACGGTACATCGAGGTGCCTCTACCAGATTTCCCTAGGTCTCAAATGTGAAGACACGTGGGGGACACCGTCTGCTGATCACGGCACGTCTTGTCCAGTTGGTGTCTGTCTTAAGAAGAACGAGCTGGTCTCTCTTCCAGACCCTCGTCTCTTCGTTCAAAGTAGGGCTGCCAGTTCTCCCTAGCTAACTTATCCTAGTGTTTGCCTACATTATCGGCCTATTACTACCTATGTTAAGATCTTAGGTCTACATTATTATTATCTACAGTTGCCTTAGTAAACCTAATATTAATATACTAACAGTAAAACTACCTACTCCTTCCCTGAAGGGTAAATCTATAAATAAATAAGTGCCTACCATCCACGCCACCCCCGGGGAGAGAAATGTGTTTATGTTTGGGGAGAAAGCTCAGCCTTTCCATTACGGCCATGCCGGATCTGTCCTGTGGAACTTTAGGGACCAAATAAATTTCCACAATGTTTATATATATATATATATATATATATATATATATATATATATATATATATATATATATATATATATATATATATATGTCGTGCCGAATATGTAAAACTGGCCAATTAGCAAGAACTCATTTAAAATTAAGTCCTTTCTAAAATTTTCTCTTATACGTTTAAAGATATATTTTTTTCATTAATGTTAATGTAAAAATTTTTAATTTTGCACCAAAAGAATCTTAGAAAACTTACCTAACCTTATTATAACAAGATCAATTTATTTTAGCCTAACCCAGCTAAATATATTTTAGATTTGTTTACAATAATCTAATACTAATCAAACACAGTGAAATATACTTTTTTCGTTAGGTTCAGAATGATTCTGGCGAAATTATTGCATACACAAATTTTCACTTGTCCTGTATGGCAAGATGAACGTTGCTATTTAAGCCAAGATCGCAAGTTCTGCCTATTTGGCACGACATATATATATATATATATATATATATATATATATATATATATATATATATATATATATATATATATATATATATATATATATGTATATATTTATATATTTATATATATAAATATATAAATATATACATACTGCCTCCATGTGAGTTGTCTACCCTGGCAAGCTCTGTTGACACCGAGCCCTGAGGTCGGCACCTCAGCCTCACAAGTGGCTTATAGGACAGATTTTCATAAATGACTGATGTTGCAAAAAATCTCGCCTGCATGCACGTATAAAGGACTAACTTACTTGGTGTTGGAGAATGTGTCTCAGTCTTCAACCTCCTTAAGCTTTAGTCCCTGTGGACTTCCCCTCAGAACCACGTGCAACTGGGAGCCTTAATTCCTGCAATATTCAGTCAATATTAGTGACCTGCCTGCACTTCAGAAATTCCTGTTTCCAAGGGGGTGTGTAACCCCTAGACTAACTATGCAGAGAGTGACACTAGCTTTTAGGGTGACAAGAGACGCCGGTATGTACTGGTCATGAACTGGCAGCTGCACAAAGGCCACAGCATGACTTACAATTTTCCCCAGACACTGGCCAGAATCTTATAGGAAAAGGGAGGTCTCGTCTTACTGTATGGGCCTGACAGAGGAGGTCATCTACGGTATGTGGAGGTGCCTCCGCCAGATTTCCCCAGGTCTAGTATGTGAAGACACACCTGCTGATCACGGCACTTGCTCAGATGGTGTCTAGTCTTAGAAGAAAGGGCACTGTGGTCTCAAACCTGTGCCCCAGTATTCAAACTTGGGCTGCCAGTTCTCGCTGGCTAACATAACCTAGTGTTTGCCTACATTATCGGCCTATTACTACCTATGTTAAGGACCTAGGTCTACATTATTATTATCTACAGTTGCCTCAATAATCCTAATATTAGTGTACTAACAGTATAAACTACCTACTTCTTCCCTGAAGGGTAAATCTATCAATTAAGAAGTACCTTCCAACCACTTTCGCCAACCCGGGTGTGTGTGTGTTTTTTGGTTGGGTGTAAGGGCCACCCAACCCAGCTGTTTATCCGTGACATGTTGGGATCTTTGTACACCGTATCTGTCCTGTGGAACTTTTGGACCTAATAAATTTCCACATATATATGTATATATATGCAAAACAACTACTGTGAAAGAGTAGTGAAATTCCAAGTGCTTTCATGACTACTCACATTGTAAAGGAACTATATACTAGTTCCTTGACAAAGTGAGTAGTCACAAAAGCACTTGGAATTTATATATATATATATATATATATATATATATATATATATATATATATATATATATATATATATATATATATATATATATATATATATATATATATAAAGAGAGAGAGAGAGAGAGAGAGAGACAGACAGAGAGAGACAGAGAGAAGGCACAGTAATATTACCTGGAGTTTACCTGGAGAGGGTTTCAGGGGTTAATGCTCCCACGGCTCAGTCTGAGACCAGGCCTCATGGTGGATCAGGGTCTGATCAACCAGGCTGTTACTGCTGACCGCACGCAAGCTGACGTACGAACCACAGCCTGGTTGGTCAGGTACTGACTTTAGGTGCCTGTCCAGTGCCTTCTTGAAGACAGCCAGGGGTCTATTGGTAACCCCCTTATGTATGCTGGGAGGCAACTGAACAGTCTTGGGCCCTGGACACTTATTGTGTTCTCTCTCAGTGTACTCGTGGCACCCCTGTTTTTCACTGGGGAAATGTTGCATCTCCTGCCGAGTCTTTTGCTTTCATATTGAGTGATTTTCGTGTGCAGGTTTGGTACCAATCCCTCCAGAACCTTCCAAGTGTATAGTATATTATCATGTATCTCTCTCACCTGCATTCCAAGGAATACAGATCAAGGATCTTCAACCATTCTCAGTAGTTTAGGTGCCTTATCGCAAGTATGTATGCTGTGAAATTTCTTTGTACACTCTCCAGGTCTGCAATGTCGCCAGCCTTGAAGGAGGCCATTAGTGTACAGCAGTATTCCAGCCTAGAGAGCACAAGCAATTTGAAGAGAATTGTCAAGGGCTTGATGCCTCTAGTTTTGAAGGTTCTCATTATCCATCCTATCATTTTCCTAGCAGATGAGGTAGATACATTGTTGTGGTCTTTGAAGGCGAGATTCTCTGACATTATATCACTCCCAGGTCCTTCACATTACTTTCCGCTCAATTGTATGGTTAGAAATTGTGGTATACCCTGACACATTTTTAATTTCCTCAAGTTTTCCACATCTGAGTAGTTGAAATTTCTCTTCGTTGAACTTCATATTGTTTTCAGTGGCCCATTTGAAGAATTGGTTGATATCTGCTTGGAGTCTCGCAGTGTCTTCGATAGAGGTCACTGCCATGGTGATCCGGGTGTCATCCGCAAAGGAAGACATGGAGCTATGGCTTACATCTCTGTCTATGTCAGAAATGAGGATGAGGAATAGAATGGGAGGGAGTACTGTGCATCGTGGAACAGAGCTTTTTACCATGGCTGCCTGGGACTTTACTTTGTTTACTATTACTCTTTGTGTTCTATTTGTCAGGAAGTTATAGATCCATCTACCAACTTTTCCCGTCATTCCTGTACCCTGCATTTTGTGTGCTATTACATCATGGTCACACTTGTCGAAAGCTTTTGCAGAGCCTGTGTATACTACATCTGTATTTTGTTTATCCTCTACAGCATCCAGGACCTTGTCATAGTGGTCCAGTAGGTGGGACAGGCAGGAGCGACCTGCTCTAAACCCATGTTGCCCTGGGTTGTGTAACTGATGAGTATCTAGGTGGTTGGCTATCTTGCTTCTTAGAACCTCTCAAAGATTTTTATGATATGGGCTGTTAGTGCTATCGGTCTGTAGTTCTTTGCAATTGTTTTACTGCCACCTTAGTGGAGTGGGGCTATGTCTATTGTTTTTAGTGTGTGTGGGATGACTCTTTGTGTCCATGCTCCCTCTCCATAAAATGCTGAAGGCATGCGATAGGGACTTCTTGCAATTCTTGATGAACACGGAGTTCCACGAGTCTGGGCCTGGGGCAGAGTGCATGGGTATGTCATTAATTGCCTCTTCAAAATCTTGTGGAGTTAGAATAATATCCGAGAGTTTTTGGATGACCAAATTTTGGGTTTCGTTCATAAAGAATTCATTTGGATTGTGGACCCATAGAGTGGGCAGTGGAACACTGAACACTGAGACATATTGGGACTTTAGTATCTCACTCATTTCTTGGCTATCATCTGTGTATGTCCCATCCCTCCTAAGCAGGGGCCCAATACCGGATGTGGTTTTTCCTTAGATTTGACATAAGAGATGAAGTTTTTTTTTTTCAATTTCCTTTATGGCTTTTAGTTCTTCCTGTGATTCTTGTCTCCTATAAGATTCCTTCAGCTTAAGTTCGATATTTGCAATTTCACTGACTAGTGCTTCCCTTCGTATTTCAGATATATTGACCCCACTCAGCAGCTCTGTGATTCTTCGCCTTCGTCTGTATAGGAAACATCTCTCTCTTTCTAGTTTACATCTTCTCTTTCTTTTTCTTACTGGAATGTGTCTTGAGCAAATCTCAAAACCACAGAATTCATTTTTTTCAAGGCAAATGTTCGGATCCGTGTTGGTTAGGATATCTTCCCAGCTTGTTTCATTTAGGACATGGTTTACTTGATCCCATTGTATATTTTTGTTACTGAAATTGAATTTCGTGAAGAGACCTTCATGACTGCTCACATTTTGCTGGTCCAGAGCCCTGTGCATACATGTCTGTACCTCTATTATGTTGTGATCTGAGTGAATTGTCTTTGATACAGTTATATTATGTATCAGATCATCATTGTTAGTGAAGATGAGGTCCAGCGTATTTTCTAGTCTTGACATCAGAGACTGCTACCTCAGTCACAAATAAGGAGACTGTAGGGAAAGAAGGAGCAAAACTGCATGTAGAAGCTCTATCAGAGGAGACTGTAGTAAATGAAAGAGCTAAGCTATATGTGGAGGCCCTAACAGACCACAGCAGAGCCCAGGGAAAGCCGAGAAGGGAAAATGACAGACCACTGAGCCCAAGCACATTAGCTAGTGAAACTGAAGAAAGGAAAGCTGCAATAGAGGAAATCAAATTGAATGAGGGAAGACATAAGGATATGCAGTGGGAGAATGAAAGGGTGAGGTCAGTCTTTGTGTATGGGCTCCAGGAAGTTGAAGGGGAAACATATGAAGCAAGAAAACAAGGGAAAAAACAGCAATTGAAAGCATCATAAAAGCAATAGGAATAGATGACATGGCCCAGCTGGAAAATTTTTGGAGAATAGGAGGGTCTGTAGAAAAAAGAACCCGGCCAGTGAAAGTGACCTTCAAGGCAGAATCGACTCGGAACAGGATCCTGCAGGAGAAAGCACGATTAAGGAACATGCCAGAATACTGGAAGGTGTATCTCGACCGCGACAGAACACAAGAAGAAAGGCAGAAACTGAGAGAGATGGTACAAAGGCGAAAGGAGGAAAGAGAGGGGATGGAGAACACAGACAGGAGATCCCAGACCCAGGAAGAAGATCAAATACAGCCTCCCTCACAACTTCCTATAGAAGCCTCCCAACCAGGTCAACCCCAGTGCAACCAAACACTCTAAACCAAAACATCCATGCCACATCGAATGCCCCCACCCACTGCATTACAAACTCCACCCCCACAACAACTACCCATAGTTCCTTATCAGGTCTCCCACTTCCCCAACCCAAATATACATCCCAGACCACAGTCTTAGAAAAGAAGTTGAAGGTGTGGTATACAAATGCAGATGGAATAACAAATAAGTATGAGGAGTGGCATGAAAGAATCAAGGAGACATCCCCAGACATAATAGCACTCACAGAAACAAAACTCACAAGAATAATAACATTCAATCTTTCCATCCGGATATCAAATCCTCAGGAAAGACAGAGGGAGGAGAGGGGGAGGAGGAGTTGCACTGCTCATTAAAAACCAGTGGGGATTTGAGAAAATGGAAGGAATGGATGGCATGGGCGAAAGGGACTGCTTAGTAGGAACAATCCAGTCTGAGGGACATAAGGTGATAATTGCAGTAATGTACAACTGTGAAGGCTTACTCAGCCCTGTAACAACTTCAGTTAGTATTACTGAGGCTGGCTCCTCCTCAGGAAAATTAATGCATAGAAAAAGAATAAAAACTGACAAACATAAACACTTTATTATTTAGGAAATATAAAATATAAAACACTTAAATATGAAATATTAATCCTACATTAAAGAAAATGAAAAATGAAAAATATAAATGATATCTGAATTCAACACTAATATATATCTAAAACTTGGGTGTCTGGTGTTGGTGACACTGCGTGTGGTTTAAATCGTAGCCGTTGCTGATGTGGGGGGGGTGTCAAAGGTGTTGGTGACAACCCACTGGCTCATTCTTGTGGCTGTAAATAATTTTTCACCGGATCAATCTGTTTCACCAGTTGAGGAGAAAGACTTAGCTCCCACTGACTTCCCAGACGAAGCCAAGCGTTTGTTGACTCTGTTGAACAAACGTCGTAAAGCCATTGCTTTACCAGGTGAGAAGATGGGTATAACGAACTTATTGTCCCATCGTATTCCACTTGAACCTGGTACTAGACCTATTTACATACCTGCGTACAGAATGCCTCATTCACAAGTTGCTGTCGCAGAGGAACTGATCAATCAAATGCTCAATGATGGAGTTATTGCACATAGCAATTCACCCTGGAATGCGCCCTTGATCCTAGTGCCTAAGAAGGATGGCACTTGGCGCCCGGTGATTGACTTTAGGAAGTTAAACGCGAAAACCATTCCAGATCGTTTCCCACTTCCTGTACTAGGTGACCTATTACGCAATATCGGAGATAACAAAGTCTTCTCGACCCTGGACTTGTTACAAGGGTTTTGGCAAGTCCCTCTTCACGAGGACAGCCAAGAGTTAACTGCATTCTCCACTCCCACAGGTCATTATCACTTTCTACGTATGGCGTTTGGATTACGATCATCTCCTATCACGTTCTCTAGACTCATGACCAACATCTTTAGAGGTCTTATAGGTAAAGCACTTATGGTGTACTTAGACGACGTAATCGTCATGTCCGAAGATGTGGACACACATCTGAAAAGACTTGATACAGTACTTGGAAAGCTTGAAGAAGCAAATTTAAAGATCAAACTGTCTAAATGTCAATTTTTCAGATCAGAAATTAAGTTTCTTGGTCACGTAGTCACTCCTAGAGGGGTTACGACTGACCAAAGTAAAGTAACTGCAGTACTAAATTTTCCAACTCCCAAAACTGCTGATGCCGTAAGATCCTTTGTGGGCTTAGCAGGTTTTTATAGATCTTTCATTGCTAATTTTTCTTCCATAGCTGCTCCTCTAACTGAGTTGCTTAAGAAAGATGCTCCTTTTGTTTGGACCTTCCGTCAAGAAACAGCATTCCAAACTCTAAAAGAAAAGCTAACTTCTGCTCCAATTTTGAAATTCCCAGATTTTTCTAAGCCCTTCTATCTGACAACTGATGCTAGTTCAATTGGCATAGGTGCCGTACTAGCTCAGAAGACTGATAGCAGGTACAACGCAGTTGCTTTTGCTAGCCGAGTCCTTACGAAGGCTGAACGTAATTATACAGTAACGGAGCAAGAAGCTTTAGCAATAGTATGGTCTTTAAAGCACTTCCGAGACATCATTTACCAGTACCCTGTTCACGTCTTGACAGACCATGCGCCACTGATACCTTTATTCCAGAACAAACAGCCTACTGGAAGGTTAGCCAGATGGACCTTGACTATCCAAGAGTTCAATCCCACTTTTGAACATTTACCTGGCAAGTCAAATGTAGTCGCAGATGCTTTATCGCGACACGTTAGTGTAGTTACTGCAGATCCTCCATTTACTGTTGAGGATGTCAAAACTGCACAAAGAACAGATCCCATGTGGTCTGGTGTGATTCGATTCCTGCTCCAGGAAGATCTCATTCTTACTGTAAAGCCACCAGCACCCATTAGTGACTTTGTAATGAGTCAAGAATTACTGTATCGAACAGTCGAGTTGGGTACTCCAAGCAGAAGAGTTTACCAGTTAGTAATTCCACAGTCACTAGTGAACGTAGCTCTACAGCTAGTTCATGATGCACCAGGTGTTGCACACCCTGGTATGGATCGTTCTGTGAAACAAGCCAGAATGAAGTACTTTTGGCCACGTATGGCAACTGACATTTCCGAGTATGTTAAGAAATGTAGTGTCTGTATGCAGCATAAAGGAAATGTCAATGGTCCTAACCCAATCCAAGTGTACCCAACCACTAGCGAACCATGGGAAAGAGTTGCCCTTGATTTGTTAACCAATTTTAAATGTTCCCTCCAAGGCAATAAACATCTGTGTGTTATGGTAGACCATTTCACCAGATATTGTGAGTTAGTTCCTATTGCAGATAAGACTGCAGAGACAGTAGCTAAAGCGTTTAAAGAACGCATCATCTGCAGGCATACCACCCCAAAGTCCTTAGTAACAGATAATGGAGGTGAATTCTGTAATGAGATTCTTGAAAATTTGTGTACTTTATACAAGATCTCTAAATCCACCATTGTTCCTCATCATCCTGCCAGCAATGGGTTAGCCGAAAGAACAAATAAGAAAGTACTTGATGTCCTGCGAGCCACTATCAACCCCAATAGTGAAACTTGGGATGAAGTTATACCAGATGTTCAATGTGCCATAAATTCTGCTTACAATGCTTCTATAGGTGATACTCCACATTATGCATTGTATGGTGTAGACAAGCGTTTACCCTATGAGTTGTTATATTCTACTCCGAAACCTAATTACAACCCTGATGATTTCGTAGAAACTCATACCAGCTTAGCTCAAAGTGTTTTTAGAAGAATCCGTGAAACGCTTCATAAATCAACAGCAGAATTTACAAGAGTTGCAAACACTCGAGCAAAGCCATCCAAAATCAAAGTAGGTTCGAGAGTTATGCTGATTAACTTTAACAAAACGTCTGCAATGCCAAAGCTTGATCAAAAGTTTGTCGGACCTTATCGAGTTGTAGAACATATCTCTGGAAATAAGTATAAGGTTAGAGAAATTAGTACTGGGAAATACAAAGAATCGCATTTAGATCATATGAAATTAGTATGCGATGTTGAGGATATTGCTACCCAGACTAATGTGACAGACTCTGACAATCCTCCTGATCCTGTACTCTCTACCTCAGATACTCAGTCAGATACTCAACCTGAATGTCGTTACTCCTTGCGTACTTGACAAGTAATGAGAAACCCGCAAGTATCTTTTGTAGATACTCCTTCAGATCTCTCTCAGTCAAGGCATGAGTTAGCCATTGCAGAGGAATTCGACCCTCCCAGAGATGATAACCATTCTGCATATGTAAACCTAACCCTCGCAGAATTGGGTTTAAATGTACATAGTCTGTATAATTAGATGTCCAAGATTAATGAAATTGTCAACTGTGTGTTTTGTTATTAGCTGATCAGTTTGTCAGAAATTTTCGTGTTCACGTTCCCTCCGTATTCTGAGAATTAACAGTCTAGATTTGAGTGCACCGAATCTGCCTTTCTGTTAAACACTTCTTTGTATATATTTATTCTTCCTCAGAATCCGTAGAGTGCATGAATACAGATCGATCAATCAATTCCATCCATATTGTATAATGATTTGTTCTTATAGTTTGTAATGATTACGTTAACACCCATTACGTCAAAATCATGTTGTACCATCCATTAGTTCTAAGTTATATATGAATTTGTTATTGTATAGAATCAGCCCAGATCCGCCTGCCTGTTCAGCCTATAGTATAGTAGTGTATGTCGGGACGACATACGTAACATGACCGAGCTGTCAGCATAGTTGCTGATCCCTGTATTCCCTGTATGATATAGCATAGCATAGTACTATCATCCATGTGCTTTAGACACGAGACCCCTTGTAGGCCTGTGGCTTTGTGTGACGTCACAGGATGCACACGTGGAGGCTCATCCCTCTGTCCCGGCCTCACTCGGTGGCAGACCATCCAGGCGTAGACAGGCAAGGCAGCTGGGGCTCCATCCCTCATCTCAGTCTGACAATATAGTTACCATCCTACAAGTGTGTCTACTTTCAACCTGCAATATCTCCATTTAAGAACCCCTTACGATACGATGACAGGAGATCAGGTTCTTTACCGCTGCAATGATGAGGGGTTACATCCTGATTCTTCATACATATGCACAGGCAAGTAATACAATATGGGACGTCTCCAGGATGTTCAATTCTACTCGTTGATTGGCAGGTGACCCTCTCTGTCATCCAAGCTGGAAAGATAGACAGGTTACCCACTGCTTAAGAAATTACTCTCCATGATAAGTACAATACCTAAAAGATGTGGTGATCATTACAACCGTCAACTTAGAGCAAGACTGAAAGGACTGTTTATTATTGGTCAAAAGTGAAGCTTTCAACCAATAAATCCACTAGAATACAAGGCAGGCATGTACTTACAGTAGTGCTGGGCGCTGTGAGTCTAGTGATTACTGTTTGGACCGGAGCCCCACACGACACCTTTCGGGGGGGGGGGGGAAGAAGGAGGGGAAGGGATAGCGGGAGCTAGACTGACCCTACCTTAACAAGCAGCCGGCAATCAAACTATCACTTTAGGGGTGGGGGAAAAAAGGTGGGAATAGCGGGAGTTAGACTTACCTTACCTTAACAAGTAGCCGGTAAGCAAACTATCACTTTCAGGGAGGGGGAAAAAGGGGGGGGGGAATAGCGGGAGCTGGACTTACCCTACCTTAACAAGTAGCCGGCAATGAAACTATTGTTACAATATACTCCCTTGCTACTCCTATCTATTGAACTTTTCCCTCACACTCCCCCATACCAAGACTTATAGTCAAGGAGAATAAGAAGAATAGGCAAGGAAAAAGTTCTAACATGTGGAAGTCGCGTACGACAACAAATCTTCTACTGACTGTCACGACTTAACCAGTTAGAGAAATAATTGGATGAACCATTAATATACACAATATGGAACTTAAAAGCCTGGAGTGCCAATGTCCACCTCAAGAGGAGATTGTTGGTTCCCTTAAAAGTTTCTAGGTATATCAAAGGTTTGTGGTCCATTTCTAAAATGAATTCTTTTCCCAGCAAATAAAATTTAAGCTTGGAGATACCCCACACAAGGGCCAAACATTCCTTTTCTATGGTGGAGTATCTCGTTTCTGCGGGAAGGAGTTTCCGGCTTAGGAAGCATACAGGGAAGGGAGTACCATCATGGTATTGTAGTAGCACCGCACCTAAGCCAGTATTGGAGGCATAAGTTCTTAAACAAAATGTTTTATTAATATCTGGAATCTTTAGTATAGGGTCTTTCGAAAAGATACTTTTAATCTCATTAAACTTTTCCCAAGCTACGTCGGAAAGTTCAAGAGGTTCCTTCACAGACTTTTTAAGGAAGTCGGATAAGATGCCTGTAAGATCAGTAAGGTTCGGGATAAACCGTGCATAAAAATTTACAGAACCAAGAAAGCTACGTATGAGCTTCTTGGTTTTGGGGAATTTAAATTCTAATAAAGCTTTGATCTTACTGGGGAGAGGCTGCAGAGAGTTATTAGAAAGTATCAGTCCAAGATATCTAATCTTGTTATACCCAAGGAAGCATTTCTTCGGCTCGGCAGTGAGGCCATGTGAGCGTAACCTATGCAAAACTGATGTTAATGTTTGGATATGTTCGCCCCACGTGGATGTCATTACCTAAATGTTATCAAAATAAACTGAAACATTTGGCATATTACCCAAGACCTTTCTCATCAGTCTCACGTAGGTAGCACAGGCAGTTACCAAACCGAAGGGCATAGTTCTATACTGTATCAGTCATTGGTGTGTAGGAAAAGCGGTGTACTGCTTAGAAGAAGGATCTAACATTACTTGATGATATGCCTGCGCAATATCAATCTCTGAAAAGAAGGAAGCGTCATAAAATTTGTGTAGATCGCTATCTATTAAGGGCTTAGGCTTAGCATCCCACCGAGTGATAGCATTAAGGCCTCTGAAGTCAATATCAAGTTTATATGAATTATCCTCCTTCTTAACCATGACTACTGGTGAGCAATATGCAGATACTGAAGGTTCAATGATCTTTAGTTTTAATAATTTGTCTACCTCTCGGTCAAATGCATCCCTAAGGTGAACTGGAACTGGGTATAATTTCCGTTTGATCGGATTGTTCGTCAATAAGTCAATCTTATGGACTACCGTGGAGGTAACACCTGGAATATCAGTAAAGACGTCTGAAAAGTTACTCACACATTGAAGTAGTTCATGTCTCTTATGGTCATCCAAAGATTCATTAATATTAATGTTTGTTGCGCCCGAGTGGTCAAGAGTCACCAAGTCATGTAGTTCTTCATCATAGTCTAAGTTAGAGGTGTCAATTACACACACCTTACATTCTTCAGTTGTCTTATCAAGTTCGTGTGGAAAAACTATGTCAAAGTTATTAAGGCAGTTAACCGAATTTCTTCGGTAATATTTCTTAAGGATGTTGATATGATAAAGCTTAGGTTTCCCCTTGACTTCTGTGAGGTAGTCAACTTTCCCACAAATTTTTAATACTTTATATGGACCTTTCCAAGCTACTAATAATTTATTTGACTTGATAGGCAAAAGTACCAGGACTTCATCCCCTACTTTAAAACCTCTCCTCTGACTTTTGGAATCAAAATAGGTTTTGTACTGGTCCATTGACAAGCTTAAGTTTTTCGAAACTATGTCAGAGGTCTCCTCAAGTTTGGATCTAAGGTCAAGGAGAAACTGGTAAGAAGACTGAACCTCAGCATTTACCTCCTCATTAGTCCATAAGTCATGAAGGATGGACAATGGGCCTCTGGCCTGTCTACCATAGAGAAGTTCAAAAGGTGAAAACCCCAGAGAGTCACTGGGAACTTCCCTCATGACAAACAAAGCACAGGGTAGGTAACGATGCCACTCCTTAGGTTTAAGGGAGCAAGGTTTCCTTAAAATGGACTTGAGAATCGAATGCTGGCGCTCAATCCTCCCATTACAGCTGGGATGATAGGGTGTGGTGAAGAGAGACTTCACTCCCAGAAGTTGGTATAGATGTTGCATTAAGTCAGATGTGAATTGTGTCCCACGGTCAGACAAAATTTCTCTAGGGATGCCCACTCTGGAGAAGATGGACAAAAGGGCTTCAGCCACCTCTGTAGTAGTTATAGTCTTTAAGGGTACAGCTTCAGGGAAACTCGAAGCATAATCAACTAATGTTAATATATATATCTGTCCCCCAGATGAAAGTGGAGATAAAGGACCAACGATGTCAATAGCTACTCTTTCAAAAGGTACCGTAAAGACTGGCATTTTGACCATAGGTACTCGCCTGGTACCTCGGGAGGATGACAGTTGGCAAACTTTACACGATCTACAATAGGTTTACCTGGAGTTTACCTGGAGAGAGTTCCGGGGGTCAACGCCCCCGCGGCCCGGTCTGTGACCAGGCCTCCTGGTGGATCAGAGCCTGATCAACCAGGCTGTTGCTGCTGGCTGCACGCAAACCAACGTACGAGCCACAGCCCGGCTGATCAGGAACTGACTTTAGGTGCTTGTCCAGTGCCAGCCTGAAGACTGCTGGGAGGCAGTTGAACAGTCTCGGGCCCCTGACACTTATTGTATGGTCTCTTAACGTGCTAGTGACACCCCTGCTTTTCATTGGGGGGATGTTGCATCGTCTGCCAAGTCTTTTGCTTTCGTAGTGAGTGATTTTCGTGTGCAAGTTCGGTACTAGTCCCTCTAGGATTTTCCAGGTGTATATAATCATGTATCTCTCCCTCCTGCGTTCCAGGGAATACAGGATTAGGAACCTCAATCGCTCCCAGTAATTGAGGTGTTTTATCTCCGTTATGCGCACCGTGAAAGTTCTCTGTACATTTTCTAGGTCGGCAATTTCACCTGCCTTGAAAGGTGCTGTTAGTGTGCAGCAATATTCCAGCCTAGATAGAACAAGTGACCTGAAGAGTGTCATCACGGGCTTGGCCTCCCTAGTTTTGAAGGTTCTCATTATCCATCCTGTCATTTTTCTAGCAGATGCGATTGATACAATGTTATGGTCCTTGAAGGTGAGATCCTCCGACATAATCACTCCCAGGTCTTTGACGTTGGTGTTTCGCTCTATTTTGTGGCCAGAATTTGTTTTGTACTCTGATGAAGATTTAATTTCCTCATGTTTACCATATCTGAGTAATTGAAATTTCTCATCGTTGAACTTCATATTGTTTTCTGCAGCCCACTGAAAGATTTATTTGATGTCCGCCTGGACCCTTGCAGTGTCTGCAATGGAAGACACTGTCATGCAGATTCGGGTGTCATCTGCAAAGGAAGACACGGTGCTGTGGCTGACATCCTTGTCTATGTCGGATATGAGGATGAGGAACAAGATGGGAGTGAGTACTGTGCCTTGTGGAACAGAGCTTTTCACCGTAGCTGCCTCGGACTTTACTCTGTTGACGACTACTCTCTGTGTTCTGTTAGTGAGGAAATTATAGATCCATCGACCGACTTTTCCTGTTATTCCTTTAGAACGCATTTTGTGCGCTATTACGCCATGGTCACACTTGTCGAAGGCTTTTGCAAAGTCTGTATATATTACATCTGCATTCTTTTTGTCTTCTAGTGCATTTAGGACCTTGTCGTAGTGATCCAATAGTTGAGACAGACAGGAGCGACCTGTTCTAAACCCATGTTGCCCTGGGTTGTGTATGTGATGGGTTTCTAGATGGGTGGTGATCTTGCTTCTTAGGACCCTTTCAAAGATTTTTATGATATGGGATGTTAGTGCTATTGGTCTGTAGTTCTTTGCTGTTGCTTTACTGCCCCCTTTGTGGAGTGGGGCTATGTCTGTTGTTTTTAGTAACTGTGGGACGACCCCCGTGCCCATGCTCCCTCTCCATAGGATGGAAAAGGCTCGTGATAGGGGCTTCTTGCAGTTCTTGATGAACACAGAGTTCCATGAGTCTGGCCCTGGGGCAGAGTGCATGGGCATGTCATTTATTGCCTGTTCGAAGTCATTTGGCGTCAGGATAACATCGGATAGGCTTGTGTTAATCAAATTTTGTGGCTCTCTCATAAAAAATTCATTTTGATCTTCGACTCTCAGTCTGGTTAGCGGCTTGCTAAAAACTGAGTCATATTGGGACTTGAGTAGCTCACTCATTTCCTTGCTGTCATCTGTGTATGACCCATCTTGTTTAAGTAGGGGCCCAATACTGGACGTTGTTCTCGATTTTGATTTGGCATAGGAGAAGAAATACTTTGGGTTTCTTTCGATTTCATTTATGGCTTTTAGTTCTTCCCGCAATTCCTGACTCCTAAAGGATTCTTTTAGCTTAAGTTCGATGCTTGCTGTTTCTCTGATCAGTGTCTCCCTACGCATTTCAGATATATTGACCTCTTTTAGCCGGTCTGTTATTCTTTTCCGTCGCCTGTAAAGGGAGCGCCTGTCTCTTTCTATTTTACATCTACTCCTCCTTTTTCTTAGAGGAATAAGCCTTGTGCATACCTCGAGTGCCACCGAGTTAATCTGTTCTAGGCATAAGTTGGGGTCTGTGTTGCTTAGTATATCTTCCCAGCTTATATCGGTTAGGACTTGGTTTACTTGGTCCCACTTTATGTTTTTGTTATTGAAGTTGAATTTGGTGAATGCTCCCTCGTGACTAGTCTCATTATGTCGGTCTGGGGACATCTGAGGACATTTTAGGCCAAAAATAGGTTTCCCTAATTTTATTTAAGGTTTTACGATTCGAGAAATGTCCGGCCACTGGCAGGTCATGAGCCATTTTAAGAACAGTCTCTCTGCAATGACTTGGAACAACTAAGATGGAGTAGTCTATCTCATCTGAATTTAATTTGAATACTGACTTGTACAAGATACCTTTTATATATTCAAATTTACATGAAAAGTTTTTCCTTTGGATAACTTGATTTTTGTTTAGCGGCATTATGGCAATTCTGAAGAGAAGGGCAATTACGTTGTAAATTGACAAAAGAGTCCTTTGATATATCTAAAGGCTTGAAGTCAGGGAAAATCAAAGGATGGACAGTAGGAGAAGCCTGGGCTTTGGTCTGAGCCCTAGTCAAGACCTAATGTAACAACGGATGGTAGGAAAAGTGTCTGTACGGCCCAAGTAGTCTGAAAGTATAGCAGAGGAATGAGTTTCTTTAAGGTTAGGGAACAACTTATCAGAAATGACTATACATGTGCATCCAGTGTCTCGTAAAATGGTAGATACATTAAGTCCATTAACTGTTCCTGAACAGAAGGGTGCTTGGTCATTACAGTCTTTAAAACATCTTCCAACTTTTTGGACCTTCTTAGAAGGACAATCTGGACGTTTATGTCCCTTAACACCACACAAATGACAAACAGGAATAAAAGAAGTCACTTTACTTTCCACTAGAGGCTTTGATTTCTTAAGGTCTGATGAACCCTTGCCCTTAGGGTTCGATCCCTTTAGGTCTTTATAGGAATTGTTAGCCTCAGCATACAGGTCAGCAGCCTCAGCAACTTCCTCAGCTTTAATCAGGTTACGTTCTCTGACGAATGTTCATATCTGGTGAGGAAGAGCTGTCAGGAACTGGTCAGCAACCATGAAGTCTCTAAGAGATTCATAACTGTGATCAATTCCTGAACTCTCTATCCAAAAGTCTAACAAACGAAAGAGTGTTACCTGTAACTGTTGAAAGTTCTGGCCAGGCTGTAAGGTGGCATTCCTGAAATCTTTCCTGTAAGAATTTGTGGTTTTTTGATATGCTTTATGGATTGTCTTCTTCAGTAGGTTATAATTACATATGATATCCTGTGACAAAGTTGCATAGATATTCAAGGCTGTACCAGAAAATAACATTCCTAACCTGGTAGCCCAGGTGTCAGCAGGCCATTCACAGAGGGTAGCGGTATTTTCAAACCTGATAATGTATGAAGTAATGTCTTCACCCTCTGTGAAGGGAGGTAAATTAGGTGTTGGAATATGTGCACTAGCTGCATGATGTTCAATTACTCCTTCCTCTAATTGTTGTTGTGTAAAAGTTAACTTTTTATTCTCTAATTCAAGGCGAGATTTTTCGAGCTCGCGATCCTTTTCTCTCTCTATTAACTCAAGTTCTCTATCCTTTGCTCTTTCCTTAAGTTCTCTTATTTTAACTTGTTCCTCACGTATCTTAGCTTGTTCCTCATGTATTTTAGCTTGTTCCTCACGTTCTCTAGCTCTTTCCTCACGATCAAGTCTATCACTCTCCTTTTTGTCTTCTCTTTCTCTTTCTGTCTTGGATTTCTCTCTCAATTCTCTCTCTCTCCTTTTTCTCCTGTCTTTCAAGGTTCTCTTTCTCCTTTTTCTCTTCTCTTTCGATTCTCTCTCTCTCCTTTTTCTCTTCTCTTTCGATTCTTTCTCACTCCTTTTCTTCTTCTCTTTCCCTTTCTAACTGTCTTTCTTCTCTCTCAATTCTCTCTCTTTCAAGTCTTTCCTGGATCTTAGCACTAATGAAAGATTCTAAATTTTTCCCTGTTATTCCTAACTTACTTCCAGCGTTCATCCAAAACTGGTATTCCTCCATGCTTGCAAGAATAACTTAAACTATCAGGGGAAATGAAACGGGTATTAAAGAAAACGGAGGGTTCAATTCCCGCTCCGCTCAAACTGTAAATAAACCAGAGGGCTCGATCCCTACTTCAATTAAACAATATGTATTAATGAAAACGAAGGGTTCTATGCCGGCTCCGAGCAAACAGTTAGTAGAATGGGGTCACTTGACCATCCAATCTTCTCACCAACAAATCAAGAGTGTCCTACGACAGTTCCCTTGATATAATAAAGAGCTCAATGAAACAAATTGTCACTGGAAAATCTCGGGTCCCTAGAGTCTAATCCTCCAAAGTGTTTCAGGCTCGAAGAGGTGGCAGAATTAAATATTATATCCTGCCTGACTTGACTTACAATAAATTGAGACTATAACAATCACCAAATCTTTTAAATACCTGTACTGTAGTCCTACCATAGAGAATGATTACTCATGGCTGGTGGTAACCGTCTGTGGTATGCGGCTTTGAAGTTCCAATGGTAGATTCGAGATGGAGTTGAATCTTGATTCAGTCGAGTTGATCCTGGCAAGGTCGCCACTTGTGAAGGCTTACTCAGCCCTGTAATAACTTCAGCTAGTATTACTGAGGCTGGCTCCTCCTCATGAAAATTAATGCATAGAAAAAGAATAAAAACTGACAAACATAAACACTTTATTATTTAGGAAATATAAAATATAAAACACTTAAATATGAAATATTAATCCTACATTAAAGAAAATGAAAAATGAAAAATATAAATAATATCTGAATTCAACGCTAATATATATCTAAAACTTGGGTGTCTGGTGTTGGTGACACTGTGTGTGGTTTAAATCATAGCCGTTGCTGATGTGGGGGGGGGGTGTCGAAGGTGTTGGTGACAACCCACTGGCTCGTTCTTGTGGCCGTAAATAATCTTTCCCGATGACAGGAGATCAGGCTCTTTACCACTGCAATGATGAGGGGTTATGCCCTGATTCTTCATACATATGCACAGGCAAGTAAATACAATATGGGACGTCTCCAGGACGTTAGTCCATCTCCTTCAATTCTACTCATTGATTGGCAATTGACCCTCTCTGTCATCCAAGCTGGAAAGATAGACAGGTTACCCACTGCTAAGAAATCACTCTCCATGATAAGTACAATACCTAAAAGATGTGGTGATCATTACAACAGTCAACTTAGAGCAAGACTGAAAGGACTAAGTTTATTATTGGTCAAAAGTGAAGCTTTCAACCAATAAATCCACTAGAATACAAGGCAGGCATGTACTTACAGTAGTGCTGGGAGCTATGAGTCTAGTGATTACTGTTTGGACCGGAGCCCCACACGACACCTTTCGGGAGGGGGGGAAGAAGGAGGGGAAGGGATAGCGGGAGCTAGACTGACCCTACCTTAACAAGCAGCCGGCAATCAAACTATCACTTTAGGGGAGGGGGAAAAAAGGTGGGAATAGCGGGAGCTAGACATACCTTACCTTAATAGGTAGCCGGCAAGCAAACTATCACTTTCGGGGAGGGGGAAAAAGGGGGGGGGGAATAGCAGGAGCTGGACTTACCCTACCTTAACAAGTAGCCGGCAATGAAACTATTGTTACTATATACTCCTTTGCTACTCCTATCCATTGAACTTTTCCCTCACCACAACCCACCACAGAACTGCAGGAGGCCAAGAGAAGAATACAATGAGAGCAACAGAGCAATGGTCGACACACTAGCCGAGGTAGCCAGGAGAGCACACATGAGAGGAGCAATGTTACTAGTTATGGGTGATTTCAATCACAAGGAGATTGACTTGGAAAACCTGGAGCCCCATGGGGGTCCCAAAACATGGAGAGCCAAGATGATGGATGTGGTACTGGAAAACCTCATGCATCAACATGTTAGAGACACTGCCAGAGAGAGAGGAGAGGATGAACCAGCAAGACTGGACCTTGTATTCACCTTGAGTAGTTCGGACATCGAGGATATCATGTATGAAAGGCCCCTGGGAGCTAGTGATCATGTGGTTCTGTGCTTCGACTACATAGTTGAGCTCCAAGTGGAGAGAGTAGCAGGAATAGGTTGGGAAAAACCAAACTACAAAAGGGGGAACTACTCAGGCATGAGGAACTTCCTTCAAGACATTCAGTGGGAGAGGGAACTGACAGGAAAACCAGTACAAGAAATGATGGACTATGTGGCAACAAAATGCAAGGAGGCAGAGGAGAGGTTTGTTCCCAAGGGAAACAGAAATAATGGGAAGAACAGAACGAGTCCTTGGTTCACCCAAAGGTGTAGGGAGGCAAAAGCTAGGTGTACTAGAGAATAGAAAAGGTACAGAAGACAGAGAACTCAGGAAAATATAGAGATTAGCCAAAGAGCCAGAAACGAATGTGCACAGATAAGAAGGGAGGCTCAGAGACAATATGAAAATGACATAGCATTGAAAGTCAACACTGACCCGAAGCTGTTGTACAGCCACATCAGGAGGAAAACAACAGTCAAGGACCAGGTAATCAGACTGAGGAAGGGTGATGGAGAGTTCACAAGAAACGACCGAGAGGTATGTCAGGAGATCAACACGAGATTTAAAGAAGTATTTACATTGGAAACCAGTAGGACTCCAGGTAATCAGAACAGGGGGGTACACCAGCAAGTGCTGGATGAGGTGCATATAACCAAGGAGGAGGTGAAGAAGCTGCTATGCGAACTTTACACCTCAAAGGCAGTGGGACCAGACAACATCTCTCTGTGGGTCCTTAAAGAGGGAGCAGAGATACTGTGTGTGCCATTAACAAAGATCTTCAGCACATCATTTGAAACTGGGCAACTCCCTGAGATATGGAAGATGGCAAATGTAGTCTCAATTTTTAAAAAGGGAGACAGACATAAGGCACTAAACTACAGACCTGTATCACTAACGTGTATAGTATGCAAGGTCATAGAGAAGATCATCAGGAGGAGAGTGGTGGAGCACCTTGAAAGAAACAAGTGCATAATTGACAACCAGCACGGTTTCAGGGAAGGAAAATCCTGTCACAAACCTATTAGAGTTTTATGACAAGGTGACAGAAGTAAGACAAGAGAGAGAGGGGTGGATCGACTGCATTTTTTTTGGACTGCAAGAAGGCCTTCGACACAGTCCCTCACAAGAGGTTACTGCAAAAGCTAGAGGATCAGGCACACATAACAGGAAAGGCACTGCAATGGATCAGAGAATACCTGACAGGGAGACAACGAGTCATGGTACATTACGAGGTGTCAGAGTGGGCTCCTGTGACAAGGGGGGTTCCACAGGGGCCAGTCCTAGGACCTGTGCTGTTCTTGGTATATGTGAACGACATAACGAAAGTGATAGACTCAGAAGTGTCCTTGTTTGCAGATGATGTGAAGTTAATGAGAAGAATCAAATCGGATGAGGATCAGGCAGGACTACAAAGAGACCTGGACAGGCTACAAGCCTGGTCCAGCAACTGGCTCCTTGAGTTTAACCCTGCCAAATGCAAAGTCATGAAGATTGGGGAAGGGCAAAGAAGACCGCAGACACAATATAGTTTAGATGGCCAAAGGCTGCAAACCTCACTCAAGGAAAAAGATCTGGGGGTGAGTATAACACCGAGCATATCTCCTGAGGCGCACATCAATCAGATAACTGCTGCAGCATACGGGCGCCTGGCAAACCTACGGGTAGCGTTCCAATACCTTAGCAAGGATTCGTTCAAGACTCTGTATACCATTTACGTCAGGCCCATACTGGAGTATGCAGCACCAGTTTGGAATCCACACCTAGTCAAGCACGTCAAGAAATTAGAGAAAGTGCAAAGGTTTGCAACAAGACTAGTAACAGAGCTACGGGGATTGTCCTACGAAGAAACGTTGAGGGAAATCGGCCTGACGACACTGGAGGACAGGAGGGTCAGGGGAGACATGATAACGACATATAAAATACTGCGCGGAATAGACAAGGTGGACAAAGACGGGATGTTCCAGAGAAGGGACACAGAAACAAGGGGTCACAATTGGAAGTTGAAGACTCAGATGAATCAAAGGGATTTTAGGAAGCATTTCTTCAGTCATAGAGTTGTCAGGCAATGGAATAGCCTAGAAAGTGACGTAGTGGAGGCGGGAACCATACATAGTTTTAAGGCGAGGTTTGATAAAGCTCATGGGGCAGGGAGAGAGAGGACCTAGTAGCAATCAGCGAAGAGGCGGGGCCAGGAGCTATGAATCGACCCCTGCAACCACAAATAGGTGAGTACACACACCCACACACATACCCACACACACAGGAACCATACACAGTTTTAAGACGAGGTTTGATAAAGCTCATGGAGCGGGGAGAGAGAGGGCCCAGTAACAACCGGTGAAGAGGCGGGGCCAGGAGCTAAGACTCGACCCCTGCAACCACAAATAGGTGAGTACAAATAGGTGAGCACACACACACACACACGTAGTAATGCATTATTTACAGCTAGCAAAGTCAAGGTATTTCTCCAGAATGGTCTGTAATATACCACTGTGGATAAAATACTTTGCCATTTCTTGAACATTTCTGAGTGAGTTGTTTCTAAATTCATTAATTTGATCACACTCCAGTACATAATGATGCAAGGTGTGACAATAGTCCATCTGGCAAAGTTTATATTTCGTTTGGTCTACATCTGGTGGTGGTGATTTAACCTGCCATAGATACTTGTAACCCAGCCGGAGCCGGGCAGTAGTGACATCCAAGAGTCTGCTTATTTTGTTGGATGCATCATAGACATGTGGCTACTCCTGCATGATAGAATGATGATAGATGGACTGACTTGTGTCAATCTCCCTAAGTCTTAAGTCAATAAAGTTCAATTGAAGTTTTTTTCGTATTATTGTTCTCAATCTGCTAACTGACAACCCAAGACTCCTGTGTGCGGCTTATTTGTGTCGACACCCATTCACACCACCCTCTTTTGAGTCAACAAAACCAGGTTTTTTTTTTGAAAACTTAGGAGGAGCCACTGAATAGAAGACTTGCCTAGTATAGGCCAGTAGGCCTCCTGCAGTGTTACTATATTTTTAAGTTTTTATGTTTAAGTGTCAATGAACTGAACAACCTGCCTAGTTGGGTCAGTAAAGCTAAAAAAATTGATAAATTTAAAAAACGGAGTGGAGAGGTATAAGAGTGATTAGGGTTGGATTTGAGACATGTGCCTAGCATGGATTAGTAGGCCTATTGTAGTGCTCTGTTATTCTTATGCTCTTATGTAGTAGTTGAAGATGTGGTCACACTTGAGCAGGACCCAGCAGCATCCATATGTCATGAATTTAACTTGGGCCACAGATTTAGCAATAGAGCTGTAGAATATATTCTCTGTGCAGAAAGTGCATGGTGTTGCTGTAGCCTCTCAGGCAAGCATCATTAGAGAAAAGGTATAATACCAACAAATTGACGAGTAAAACACATGTGCAACTTCTGGTCATCGTTGTTTACAGAGGTTTTGCCTGCTTGACAAGCTTAATCACTCTAATACAAAGCCACGAAGATTTAGACTTTTGGAGACTGAGACACTTATGCAACATAGGTGTCCCGTAGCTCAATCGGTAGCGCACTAAGCTCACACACTGAGGTCCGGAGTTCGAATCTCCTCCGGTACGGCTGAAAAACATTAGGAACGTATTTCCATAAGAAACCTGGTGTCCCTATTCACCCATCATTAATAATGGGTACCTGGGTTTTAGGCGACTGGTGTGGGTCGCATCCTGGGACAAAACTGATCTAATTGCCCAAAATGACTAGGGCTTTGGCGTACATCATGGTTGACTACGTATATATCTCGTGGGGTATGCGGGTGCGGGAGGTTTGCGAGGTGATGCGGCGAGTTTTAGCGGCAACATTCTATCGTACGTGGTGTAGCAATAAATCAAATCAAATCAAGTTTATTCTCTGTAAAGATTACAATGCGGGGTTTACATATTTTAGGAGGCATGTGGCTTTTTCGGAGGGTTACAGAGAACTAACATTAGGGATTTTATTGGATTTGTGAACAGGGTAGGGAACGAGCGCGGGTGGGTTTAGTCACAGCATAAGGGGTGGGGTAGTCAGGGGTTGAAACGGGGTTGCCTCCTGGGAGTGAGTGGGTGATGTGTGTGTAGGTGTGTGAGGAAGAGAACGAGTGTAGATGGCACTGTTTGGAGTGTAAGGACAGTGAACTGAATATTCCCTTAGTAAAACTGTCAATTGTATATTATGTACACAAGTGATATACCACTGTCATAAGATGCCTAATTTCTTTTTGTATTATTGCTTTCTAATGTTCGTTAGGGAGTAGATGGATAAGGGCGAACAGCATTGGGATGGTGGGGGGGTGAAGCCCACCAGCTAGTGTGGGAGTAATAGTCGGGACTGGTAGGTTACCTTAACTGATGCATACTATTTCTGTGTCAATGTACATTGTGTTGGTGGCAAAGTCTTGATTGTCACGTTAAGATACATAATCATGGCTGATGTTAGTGCTCAAAGAGACCTGAAGACCATCTGTGGAGGTTGTTGCAAGGCTCTTGTATATAAAACTGCTATTGTACCACCTTTTAATATTGTATTCTTGTATTTCTGTTAGGTGGGGTTGGAGTGCAGCAAAATGAGAGGGGAGAGGTTCCCACCCCTTTCGTGTTGGGGAGATTTAGGCATAATGGGTGTTGTCACCCATTATAACTTATTCATGTGTGCTATGTATATACAGAAAAGCTAGATACAGCGATTGATAAACAAGGGTTGAGGTCGACCGTTCGTCATTGTAGGAGTTGCCAGCAGTCACCGGTTTCTTCAACACGCAAGTTATACTTTTGTATCAATCAAATCACATATTACTTGGGTAGATAATTTCCAGTAGATCCTTCATGTGTTAGCTCAAATCACCGACCAGTATGTTTTAAATAAGTGACCCACTGATCAGATCAGATCGACTGGTCCGAACCCTCGACTGGTCCAAACCCTTGACTGGTCCGAACCCTTGACTGGTTTCAAACGGTTTCGTTGGACAATAAAGCAGACTGTAAACGGATGGGGTTGTAGGCGCCCTTATAAACACAAACATTAAATATAAATCAGGAACGTGCACGGTAAGCTGTCCAATATACAAAAACAGTTAGAAACAGAAATACAAATAGCTAGAGCTTCATTTAAGGAGGTTATTAATAGAATATTCAAGAGGTTGCTAGTAGAATTGCAGTAAATCAACCATTCAAATCATTATGAAGCTGTGTGTAGTCTGTGGTCAGTCAAACAAACGAGCTTCCACATGGGTAAATTGTCATTTTTGTGGAAATTGGTGTCACGCCCCTTGTGCAGATATCCAAGAACTAGCTACAAGCAGTGTTAAAACAGGGAAGTGTTTTTGGGTATGCCCAAATGAGATAAATCTGTGGACTAAAATCACAAGGGTATTAAAAGAGGACAACATCAAAGCTGCTTTCATAGAAAACCTGGAAGCTTTCTACAACAGATGGGAACATAAAAAGTCTGGGCTGAATGGTACTGCCCTTGATACTGGCCATGTAGTCAGAAACTGTAAGGCTGGAGATGAAGTCCTGGTAGTCAGTAAATGTGGGGCTGATAGTGCTGTCCTGGGAGACAGTAATGGTGAAGCTGGAGATTTTGTCCAGGTAGTCGGGAATTATACGCAGGAAGGAATACATATAAATGACCTCATAGGGGACAGGAGCCATAGTAGGGAAACAAATGTAGTCAAAGATAAGATAAAACCAATATTGCAAACTAGAAATACCGCAGGAAATAGCAAACAAGAGGACTCCACTAGCAATAGTGAGGATATATTACCAAAAACAACTGGTGGGAGCTCCATTGTTGGTGCTAGGGAGGATAGAAGTAAGACAGGGAAACATGCACCAACAGGGAATACAGTCACAGAAACCCAAGGCAAACGGAAACCAAGCCTGTGCACATACTATGCACTTGGTATCTGCTGGCATGGGAAATTTGGAAAAACAGATGGGACGTGCAACTATGACCACCCTAGAAAATGCCATGCCCATATGACAACAGGAAAATGCAAACTTCCTTCCCGTAAGCTTTTTCACCCTGAACTGTGTACCTCTTCAGTACAGGAAAGACGGTGCTATAACTTAAATTGCCAGGCATACCATCTAAAGGGGACAAAAAGATACAAAACATCCAGGCCATGGGAAAACCTGGGTAGCCACAGCCACTCAAGAGGGAGAGGTTTTTTAGTGCCAGGAAGGAAAAAAAACTGGCAGGAAATGACAGAAATCGTACACCAAATCCAGTCATTCCTGGAGTGGAACCACAGTCGATGGCCTACACTCCAAACCAACAGATACAGATACTAATGCCGAAAAAAAATCCCCCCCCCAGTACCAACAATACCACCAGTCCGATGACATTCTT